>NC_079206.1:18625606-18853546 GCF_026745355.1 Beta vulgaris subsp. vulgaris
CTCAAGAAATGTGACTAAGCTATCTACACAATAACACAAGCAAGAAATTTCAACTCCATGAGTCTAAACACTACAAAGTTCAATCACATTAATCATTCATTCATCCACAATCCACAATCCACAATCATTCATTGAAAATTTATTCAACATTCACAAATCACAATCCAAACTCTAAAGTCCACAATCCACATTCATTCATTCAAGTATTCATTATTCAACAAGACAACAATCAATATTTAAATGATTAACAAAATTAAATAACTACATCTACATATTTTAATCATCTAATGTGTAAAAGACTAAAATCTGAAATAGTAAATTCATATTTAAATTTGAAGATATGGGTTTGGGCTTTACCTTTCAAACGGCCAGAAACTTGCTGCGGTGCTGCCGCAGTGCCGCCTGCCTGCTGGTTCGCACTTCGCCGTCGCGATGGGGAAAAACGGCCAGAAAGGTTACCGACTTACCGACGACGACTCGCTACCGGCTTTGGCTCGAGCCTCGTCTCAGTGGTTTCGTTACTTGTTAGGGTTTACTTTTGGTTTGGGAGAAAGTGGAAACACGAAAAGAAATGAGAAGCAGACAAGGTTTTTTTTAAAAAAATGAGACTTTGAGGTTTCGAACCTCAGACTTCTGAGTTCAAATCCCGCGGCCCGCGCACATGTGTAGGGATACAAAACCACTGAGACACTTGCTTCTTTCATGTTTTATTTTACACGCATACAGTATATATCTAATATTTAAAATATTTTTAATTTTAAAAAAAAACAAACTGGGCAATTTTTTTTCCAAAAATCACTGGGTTCACCTGAACCCAGTGAACCCATAGTAAATACGCCCCTGGGTTGTTCAACATATACATCTTAGTTTAGATAGCCATTTAAAAATGCACACTTAACATCCATTTGATATAATTTGAATCCCATGTAAGCACCAAATGCAATTAAGATTCTAATGGCTTCTAATCTAGCTACAGGAGCAAAGGTTTCTTCATAGTCAATTCCTTCTTGTTGTTTATAACCTTTTACTACAAGTCTAGCTTTGTAAGTTCATCTAGTTTGTTTCTAAACACCCATTTTAAGCCAATTACTTTTTGTTGTTTAGATGAAGGAACTAGATGCCATACCTTGTTTTTTTCAAACTCATTTAATTCAGCTTGCATTGCAATAATCCAATCAGAGTCAGTTAAGGCTTCTTCATGATTTCTTGGTTCCATCATTGATAGGAACGCATGAAATGCACAAAAGTTCCTTAACTGAGATCTAGTTTGCATACCTTTGGATATGTCGCTGATTATGAGTTCCACAGGATGTGACTTTTGTAATCTCCAAGGTTTTGGTTGAAACTCTCTTATAGGAACATGTTGTTCCTCATGAGTTCCTTGAGTGGATGAAGAACTCTGCTCAGTTGTTCCTCTGTTAGCCTCGGTGGACTCAGTTCCTTCATTTAGAGGAACAGGAGCATCTTCTCCTCCTTGAGGAACAGGAATATCATTGATCTCATTATTTTCGAATTCCTCGTTCCTTTCCTCTTTCACTTCTTCTTCTTCTTGTGAATCTGTGTTCCTTGGACTAGGTTGCGCTAACCCTATCTCATAGTCATCAACCTGTATGCTTGGATTATGTTTGTCAGATTCATCAAAGATTACATGAATGCTTTCTTCCACACACATAGTTCTCTTGTTATATACTCTATAAGCTTTACTATGTGAGGAGTATCCTAAAAATGTTGCTTCATCACTCCTTGCATCAAATTTTCCAAGATTATCTTTTCCATTATTATGCACATAACATTTGCATCCAAATGTTCTAAAATAGGTGATGTTTGGTTTCTTTCCAAAGTAAAGTTCATAAGGAGTTTTATTAATGATAGGTCTCATCATGGCACGATTAATTATGTGACAAGCAGTATTAACAGCTTCAGCCCAAAAGTTCCTTGGAAGTTCACTAGCAATTAACATGGTTCTAGACATTTCCTCCAAAGTTCTATTTTTCCTTTCTACAACACCATTTTGTTGTGGTGTTCTAGGGGCAGAAAAATTATGATCTAGGTCATTATCTCTGCTTAGGTCATCAAATTTATAATTTTCAAATTCCTTGCCATGATCTGATCTAATGTGCATTATTTTATGTCCACTTAGGTTTTGAACTCTTTTAGTAAAGACAAGGAACTCATCATAAGTTTCATCTTTACTAGAGAGAAAAATAACCCAAGTGTACCTAGAGTAGTCATCTACAATCACAAGTACATACCTCTTTCCACTTCTGCTATGAATTCTCATGGGTCCACATAAGTCCATATGAATTAACTCTAGTGGTTTAGTGGTACTTACAATCGTTTTAGATTTGAAAGAGGATCTTACTTGTTTACCTCGTGCACATGCATCACAAACTTGATCAATATGAAATTTTATAGATGATAATCCTAAAACAAGGTCTTTTGATCTATGTTTCTCAAGCAATGAAAAGCTAGCATGTCCTAGACGCTTGTGCCATAGAAGTGAATCATCTTCAATAACACTAAGACAAGTTAAATTGATTTGAGGAACAAGGTCTAGATCCACAATGTATGTGTTCCCTTTCCTTGTTCCTTCCAAAATAACCTTCTTAGTTTTAATGTTGATGATCAAGCATTTTTCTTTATCAAATTTTACAGTATTTCCTTTGTCACAGAATTGAGATATGCTTAATAGATTATGTTTTAGACCTTCAACTAAAAGTACATTTTCAATGGAGTGTAATGGTGACTTACCGACCTTACCCATAGCAACAATGTTACCTTTCTTATTATCACCAAATGTTACACTGCCACCTTCATAGGTTGTGAGTGAGAGAAACTTCGTTTTGTCTCCTGTCATATGCTTGGAACAACCACTATCGAAATACCAAGTGTTGCTCCCCCTCACTCCAACCTGCAAAAATCAACTAGTTGTTAGTTGAAGGAACCCCATCTTTCGTGGGTTCCTGTTCTTGACTAGGATTTGTTTTGACAACCCATTTTTTCTTACTTATTGTCACATTTTCCCCAATCATCTCAGATTTTAGTTGACATTGATTTATGTAATGACCTACCTTGCCACAATACATACAGAATTTATCACTAGGTAGATCAACATATTTCTTTGTCTTGTTCCTTTTCTTGTAGTTTTCAAAACCAAGACCTTCCTTTCTTTTGGTCTGTGGTTTCTCAATCCACTTAGGAACCTTCATGATTTTGCCTCTGTTCCTTGCGACAATCAGTTCCTTTTTAAGATTACAGATCTGTTCCATTAAAATATTTTTCTCTTTATTTATTTTTTCAATCTCAGATCTATATCTTTTCAAAGGGGTTGATCTTATATCAAAGGAACTCAGAACAGGGACAAATTCCTTCAAGTGTGAAATCTCTAAATTAATTAGATAATTTTCATTTTTCAAACTCTCATAACATTCTTTGATTTTTAAGTTTTTATCAAACAAATCAAAAAATCTAGTTTCGACATCAGTTCTCATTTTCTTAAGCCATTCTATGTGTTCTTTGCAAACTTTTAAGGCTTGTTCCGTTTGTTCGCGTTTTTCACGTTCATCTCTACATTCAAGAATTGCATCATAAAGAAGATCATATATTTCAGTCCTAGTTTTACCATCTAGTTCTGACTCAAGTCCATGTTGACTTACCTCAATTTTTTCTTCATCTTCTTTTTCGTCAGTGTTTGCCATGAGGCAAAGGTTTGCTGTTTCTTCAGTTGGTTGTTCCTCTTCTTCTTCCATCTCTGAATCTCCCCAAGCAGCTATCATAGCTTTGCGTACATTTGCCTTAGAGAAAGGTGCTTTTGATTCTTTGTTCCTTTCAGCAAAGCGTTCCTTGTTCCTTTCTTTGGTTTTGTCGTTTTCCCAAAGAGGACATTCTTTGATGAAGTGATCTGTACTTCCACATTTATGACAAGCAGCTTTGTTAGAAAATTTCTTAGTTTTACCTTTGAAGTTTCCATTCTTCATGTTCCTGTACATCTTTCGAAATTTTCGAACCATGAGGGCTGCTTCTTCTTCTTCAGAGTCCGAATCATCTTCATCATCTGCTTTGAGAGCAATTGATTTTGATTTGGAGCTTTCACCATATTCAGTATCAAGGTGAAGCTCATGAGTCATAAGTGACCCTGCCAGCTGTTCTAAGTTGAACTTAGTGAAGTCTTTTGTTTCTTGAAGAGCCGTGACTTTAGCCATCCATCTGTCCTTAGGAAGACTCCTAAGAACCTTTCGAACCTGTTCCTCAGATGAAATAAACTTTCCAAGAGAAGCCAACTCATTTATAATGTTAGTAAAACGAGTAAACATGTCTCGGATGCTTTCTTTGGATTTCATGCAGAACAGTTCATATTGATTCATAAGTAAATCAATTTTCGATCTTTTAACTTCATTAGTTCCTTCGTGGGTTACTTCTAGTAAATCCCATATTTGCTTTGCGGATTTGCATCCCATGATCCTATTATGTTCATGGGGTCCAAGTCCACAATGCAATAATTTAATAGCCATGGCATTTACTTCCATTTTTCAAAATCAGATTTGTCATAATCAGAGAGGGGTTTAAGAGTTACCTCATTTTTGTCATTTGTAGTTGTGACTTCGAAATCACCAACTTCAATGACTCTCCATACCTGATAGTTTTCAGCCTTGATGAATATCTCCATGCGGTTCTTCCAATAGTTGTAGTACTTCCCATTGAACATAGGAGGCCTTTGAGTGGAATAACCTTCTTCAAGTTTCTCTGGTATTCATTGTTCCTTGGATCTTTTCCTCAATAGGGTTTCCTATCTTACGTGAGTTCTGCTCTGATACCAATTGTTATTTCCCTAGGAACACTACAAGAGGGGGGTGAATTGTAGGTGTAGAAATAAACGTAACTTTTTGCGGAAATTAAAACTTAAACGAATAAACAAGCTAAAGGAACACAAGGGATTTTTACGAGGAAAAACTTCTTGGGCCCAACAAGAAGAAACAACCTCGACCACTAGGGATTTTAAACTCAACACTTTCACTAATTAGGCCAAACAACTCTGTTACAACCTAATTCTAACTCGAGCCCTACCTTGAGTTCCTAAACTCAAGTTCCTGAACCACTGTTCCCTTAACAGCAGTTCCTCTCAACTTCACTCGAAGTTTTCTCACACATACAAGCTTCACTCAAAGCCTTTCTCTTACAGAACTTCACTCAAAGTTCCCTTACCCCAAAAACCAAAATACAATTGATCGAAATAAGCTTAGTGGAATTAGAGTAAGAAGGCAAAGAACAAATGGCTATTATGAGAGAATGAAGGCACTGACACTTAATAAGTTAAACTCACTTAATTACTTAGTCAGACACACTTTGGAACTTATCTAGACTTCTATATTTATAGTGTTAATCATGAAGAACGTGGGATTAATGTTAGAGTACACGTTTTAATCCATTTACCCATGATGTTCCTTCCCCTAAGGAACACGTTTTACATCATGTCCCATGATCCCATGAACTATAAATGAACGTGGATAAAATGCAGCCATTACTCCTAAATAATAGGAGTTCCTTGAGCATTATCCGAAAATCAGTTTTTATAAACTCTTTTTATCTTTAAATCTGAATTTCTAATCTTTAAGAAAATAATATCTTTGAAATAAAATCTTTCTAACAACCGGATATTTATTTTCTTATTTTCCGAAAAATAAAATCTTTTCCAAAACAGATTTTCTTTTTAAAACTGATTTTATCATTTGAAATTAGAAATAACTAATTTCCTATAATCTAGGCATGACTTACTCCATTATCTTTTAATCGTTATTAAGTACACGCCTAAGTCTAGTTCCTTATATTAGTTCAGTTCCTTTAACATATTTCTAAGTGCCACTTAGTTTGTTCCTTACAAAGGAACAAACGCTTCATTCTCAAATATTCTGCCACAGTTCCTTACCATTCTTTCTTTGTTCCTTTACATTGGAACTAGAAAATAAAACGCCTAGCTTCTATTATTCTTGATCCAATGCTTGCTCCAGTATCAACATAGAAACTTCTTTACTTAGCCTTTGAAATCCTCTCTTGACTTCTTCATTGACTTCGTATTCTCCCAGTTCCTTGCATTGATACCTTAGACACCATACACTTAAATAATTCATTAGTTCACTACTTAGTTTGTTCCTTTGTTTCTTCGTCATTATCAAAACTAGGGTTCAACAGAACCTTATTTAACAAAAAAATTGATGAGTAATAACATAAAATATTACTTGACATAAATACTATTCCTCAAAATTTACAAAAATTATTAAAAAAAACGGTCTAATTTTTTAAAAAATAGAACTAGTCACTAAATGGATTAAACTAGTCAGCGAAAGAAATTAACTTAGTCACTGTTGGGCTAATTCTCTTTTAATGTTAGGCTGATCATTGCCTAATTTTAATTCAAAAGTAGGCGGTCTTTTACGAAAACAAACTCTAAAATTTATTATGACATAATAATTATTAAAATTTATCCTTCAAAAAATAGTAATTATTAATTATCTCTTATGATTAACATTTTAGCAAAAAAAAATACTTTTTATATGCTTGCATATACACAACTTTCACCACTAATATATCTAATAGTCTTGCTTTGATTTCATAAAGCACTAGTAGAAAATCAATTAATAACATTTATATCTTTCATTGTTATTAGTAACGAAAACTTGTATTTAGTTATTTAATGACTAATTGTAAAATATTATAATTATGATGATTATTATTGTTAACCTTATTTGACCACGATTCTAATAATATTTTTTTAATAATAACATAATCAGCTAATAGTAATATGAATAATAAAATAATAGATAATAATGCAAATATAATAACATAATCATAGTAATACTTTAATAAGAATAACATAATTATTTAATAGTAATATGAATAATATGTTTTGGGGTTTAGGGATTTAGGATTTAGGGTTTAGGGTTTGGGGTTTAAGGGTTTGGGGTTTAGGATTTTGGGGTTTTAGAATTTTGGGGTTTAGGGTTTTAGGGGTTTAGGGTTGTAGGATTTAGGGGTTTTAGGGTTTTGGAGTTTTGGGGTTTTGGGTTTTTTGGGTATTTTGGGATTTTAGGGGTTTTAGGGTTTTAGGGATTTAGGGATTTAGGGATTTAATATTACAAATATAATACTATACAATAATCATAGTGGTACTTTAATTAACATCTAAATTTTAATTTATTGATCATTGAATATTTGGATCTATAGGAACTTATTGGATCTGAGTAAAACTGATTGAAACTTATTGCACTTTATGCCTTGATTGGACTTGATTGAAATTTATCTTAACTAAATTGAACTGATTGGACCTGAAACTTAATTTATTAAGGTGAATAGAACGCACCCTAAGCGCAATGATATGGACGGAATTCGATCCCATATGTCGGGTACCATCCTCATAAGACTTTACCAACTAAGTTAGATCAAATAAGTTAGAAGACTATGATATGTAAAAGTATTGAAAATTCTGGTTTCCATTATTTTTCTAGTTTGGTAAATAACGCCCTATAAATTCTTATTAATGCCTTAAATACGTATAAAATATTGTATATGTATACTTTTCATTTATTTTACACTTACTCCCTTCCCTCTTCCTCATCCCCTTTTCTTCCGCACCAACCACCTTCACGCACCATCACCACCCCCCCACCACCATCTTCTTCCCACCACCACCATCAAATCGAATGCAACAAAGCATGATCAGATGCATGGAGTTACTTTAAATCGAATTAATATCTTAATGATTCCTTTACAGTCCCATCACCACTCCCGCCACCATCTTCACGTCATCACCGCCATCTTCACCCCCATCGCCACTCCCACCATCATCTCACGCCCCATCACCCCCACCTTCCACATGTAATATGATATTTTTTTTAAAAGACACACATAGGCGCCTACCGTGGACGGCCCACCACTGGTGTAGGCGTCCATGGCAGACGCCTCTTCGTGTGGTGGAGCGTCTGCCATGCACACCTACTCCGATGGTGGGGCGTCCATGGCATATGTCTATCTATGTTTAGGATTAGAAGATGGTCATATTCTTTGAGCATGAGACTTTAATTGGTGAGTCTTCATCTCCCCTGCTCTATTTTTGTTTCTCTTGAATTTGAAGCCACTCTTAGTAAACTTGTGAGTTCTCTCTCCTAATTTTAATTTACTCTCTATGTAATATCATACTAATTGATTTTGCCTTCATTTTTGAGTTTAAAAATCTGGAAATGGCTAGTTGATTGCAGGAACCTTTTTTGGTATTTTTTAGGAATTGAGGAGAGGGTGAAAAAGAGAGAGAAACGGAGGGTGAAAATGGAAATATGAGGCGCTGGTGATGGTGGCAGCGGTGGCGACGACGTTCTTGTGATGGTGATGGTGGCGTCGGTGGCTCCAATGGTAAAAAAGGAAAGGCGAAAGAGAAGAAATAGAAGTATGCAAATACAGTATAAAAGTAATGAATTTAGGCGTTATTAGAAAACTATAGGGCGTCATTTAGCATAGCCTTTATTTTTTTTTAAAGGGATTTCCGTATATGATTGTGATATGTGAGTTATGACCTTGTTAATCCGGAATTATTAAAAAATATTCGTAGGCACGTTGCTTACAAAATCTGGCATGGTTAGTTAGGTCGTAAGAATTTACTTAGGTCTTGTTGTGTCCAACTTATTTTCAATCTTTATACGAAAACATTAAATTCTGATAAATTAAGGTAAGCTTAATTAAGGTCTAATAAGCTTAGATAAGTTCAATTCAGCAAATACACTGTTTGACACATTCACAAAATAATTACTGATAAGGTTTAATAAGGACTAATAAAGCCCAATAAGTTCAATTAAGTTTAGATAGATTCTGATAAACAAAAATAAGTTGAAAAAGGACATAGCCTTATAATTTTTTTACTTTATTATTATTTTTTGTTGTTGATGTGTATTTATCTTCTAATAGGCACATTTTGAAAGGAGTAATAAAATGTCACAATCAATTTATACCACATAATATCAACGTGGAAACCTAAGAGGATGGAGATCAGCATCTCTAACTCTATTGTGTGAGGGAAGAGGAGGAAAAGGCCAAATCCGCATAAAAAACAATAGCTCAACTTTATAATAATTTTTTTAATTTCTTATAATAAGATATGAGCAGCAGTTGATAGCCCAGCTAGTTGTGTTGGCATCATCCTGATCCAAAGGTTATAGGATTAAGTTTCACCCTTTGCAAGAGAAATCTATATATTGCCCCCTACTTGGAAGGGAGTTCAACTTATCGTGTTAAAAAAAAGAATTCTACTATGATTTTTATTTTTTTAAAATAATACAAAACACCCCAAACAAGAACTTTATTGCTTTCGCACTTACGTGTGCATATAAGGTTGATCTCTATTATATAAGGGAAGAGAGGAACTATGGTGTCCCCCAATAAATTTACTTAATTACCGCTTAGTAAATCAACTATGCTACCACAAAAATGAAAGAAAATCAAATTCAAATATAGCATAAAAAAATTATATCAATTAAATATTTGATCAATCGATACTCAAACAAGTAGTAAATCGAAAGGAGAAATACAATCAATTAATAAAGTGAAATGATCTAATTAAAACAAAATACTTTATTGATAAAAATATAAGAAATACTTAATAAATTTGCGTAACATTCTTTTATCGTTCATCAGTTTTAATTTTAAAAATCTTAAAGAAAGTAAAATAAAATAAATAATAAAAGACGAATTTGGTTAAGTGATATAAGCTTAATTAACAATATTAGCTAACCCAAAAAACATATCTAATATTCAAATTTGACCTTTGTTTATGTTCAAAAAAGTACTAAATTATGTTCTAAAAAAGCGAAGCACACATCGCGTGCATAAATTGCTAGTATTAATTATGCAAACTGAGATGTCCCAACTAAGAAAACTTAACAGAGAAGTTATATGCAAACCACCAAAGAAATATTCCCAGAAAGAAAGAGAAATGATTCTGTAACATTATATAATGTCGTGGGTCATAGAAAGGAAGATAAACTATTATTTTATATTAAAATTGAATGTATTTGTAATAAAAGTTTGTGGTCCCATTCCAAAAAGGATAATGTTATATGTAGCTCTTAGGATTACATATAAGCATTAAATACATGTCTTAAAATGGAAACAATTTATGAATTCATGACAAAATTTCACATCATTTGAGATAATAAATGCTTGATTCAAATTTTTATTTCTATTTTAAGCTTCTTATACATAGCCCTAAGAGCTATGTATATCATTTTCCTTCCAAAAATAGCAAAAAAAAGGTAACTAATAAAAAACACCCTTAAAAGAAATACGGGTAAATTAATAGAAGATAGAGGGAGTAAATTTTTAAATTGATATATGAAGTATCAAATATCCAAATCTAGTTCTAGAATAATTAAATAGAGAATCAAATTTGGAGAATAAACTCAAGATCTGAGCAGCCACAATCCTCGAAACAAAGGATTGCGGAGCAAAGTGGGAAGGAAAGGAACGGACTCTTCTAAAGTGGTGTGACTTGAGAGTGAGACCAAAAAGAGTGGAAAATGAGGGGAAAGTTTTTCCTTCGCGTGGAAATAGAGCCTTTTTTCCTCTCATTCAACAGAGCCTTTTTCCTCTCATTCAACAGAGCCTTTTTCCTCTCATTCAACTGAGCCTAGATCAAGCAAGGAAGAACGCCAATTGCCATTTTCTTAGATACTATCAGTACATATAAAACGAAACCTATAATTAATTACCCAATTTCTTGAGGTCGGAGTCATTACAATTACAATTTTCTCAAAGAATTTCATCAGCAGTTCATGTATACAATGTAGATAAATAGTGCAAACCAAAGACTCGCTAGTCACTAATGTATACTTCTAAAGAGAAATCACAATCAACCGAAACACACACTAACAATTCACTGCCACATATCAGAATAACTTTAATTTTCCTTTGGTGAAAGTATCCTTGTCATGCTTCACAAGACACAACTCTCTCTCTATTCCAAGTAAACCAGAACATGATTCTGACCCCATCGTGACTGCAAAATAAAGGTATATAGTGCACAACAAAACCAGAAGAACGAGAGCTGTTAGAAGGAAGCGGTGCCGTTGGATGAGTGCAGAGCAGCTTATGTCATTCTGTGCAAACCTTTTACGAGGCGAACCAAAAGCACCCTGAGATCGTCTATGGGGAGAAGATAAGACATTATCAACGCCCATGTTTGATGCACGCACGCCACACCTTTTTTTTCTTCTGCTGATTCATAAGAGTGTCCATATGTTCAGTCAGATGTTAGAAGATATTGTCTAAAAACATAATATGCAATAGAGATCTAGAAACAGACATGGCAATTTTTGCAATATCATGATGCATAGTCTGCTAATTCACCTGAGAACACAAAGGATTTAACTATCCATAATCACCCAGAATTTACGTCACTTCGACTTTTCATTTGATCTCAAATCCTCAACTCAAGTACCTGGGTCGAATACTCGACACAACATGATTACAGATTTTTGACAATTCATTTTGGACCAAAACGATGTAATTTCTCTCATCAGTTTGCCGAGTCTAACACTTGGACATGTACTAGTGTCTAACACCAATAAACAAGCCTGAATAACATAGTCAAGGATAATGCAAATAAGGAAATTACACATTACTCCAGTATTGGCACTATTATGTATCACATAACCATGGCAAGACAATAAGCAGCAAAATGTTAAATTACTTGGTACTAATATAATGGTGAAGACTGATGATGATGCTCATAGGAAATCGAAATCATAGTCCGGTGGGAAACGAACACAACCTTAACTGGGATTGGTGACAAGACAAGATACCCTCATCACAAGCTACATAATAAACCTCGAAAACCAAGATCTCTCAACCTACTCAATTTGGTATTTTCATTTCGATAAAAACTTATAGGCACTGAAGCAGAAAGGCAGGGAAATTCTTTACAACCTAAGATAATTTCCATAGATTGGTTGTCTCTGTTAGATCTAATAACTCGAACTTCGAATAATCTAGCACGGTGTCGCTTGCTTAAAATGCAATACAGTGAATAGCTATATACAGTGGAAAATGATAATTCAGGTCGTGGAAACAAACTTTAGCAGTTCTTACCGTCAACAACATCCAGATATTTAAGAAATAAAGAAGATTAACCAACAAAACTTTCCCCAATTAAGCTCAAATTAACCCTAACAATTCTTCTGATCCATAAATTTTATCGGAATACCACCAAAAACATCTGAAATTGATAATTCTCCAGCAATTCAAATCATACAAAGTAGACTAATTAAATCACAGTAATTGACATCCGCTACAATCAACAACACTTAACAAAAATCCAACGATTAAACTAAGCAACAGATTACCACATTCCACATCCATGAATAAATTTAAAAAAAAAAAAAAGAAAAAAAAAGTTAGGATTTCCGACAATTCGAAGTGGTACCTTTTTGGTTATGGATAATAGAGAGGAGAATGAACATATAAAGCAACGCCGATCAGCTCGACGATGGAGAGAGAGAGAGAGAGAGAGACGGAGTTAGTATATTGAAAGTGGTAGTGTCAGAATTTGGAAAGGAGGAGAGAGATTGTGAGGTTTGTTTGAGTGAGGAGGAAGAAAAATTTCCCAGGTATCACCACCGATATACTCAGATCCAGTCAAATAAGTATACTATATTGTATATATGGATGGATTTTTATGGGAGAATTTGAAGTAAGGTGTCCCATGATCTACCTAATTAAAATGGACTCAAAACTTCAAGAGGTTCAATTCAGAATTATGGTGAAATACAAACTTTTTATGCTGGTCCCTAATTAAAGGGTAATTGACCAATTAATATAAGTTTATAACAACTAATTAAAACTATGATTTTTGTAGTGACTCAACTTCACAAATTTACTCAGTAAAAAGAATTTAAAAACTTCACGAAAGTTAAATGATTTCTAACTTTTGAGAAGTAGTATGCTTTAAAAAATTTCAATTTTTCGATCTTGAGTTCATCGTCACTCTTTTTCTAGTACATTGCTTCATTTTCTCTATCTATTTATCTGATATTGTGGTTTTGATTCTTTAAACTCCAAAATAGATTCGGAAATCAAGTGTCACCACAACTTATATTCAATAATCAGAACAATAACAAGTTAAGATAACCATGGGGAAGAGGTGCTATATTGGTGCTAATAGTGGACATCTTACGTGTGAATTTGCTCAAACATCCCTTTTACATTATTGAATTGGAATAATTTGGATAAAAGTCAATTAGGTATTATGGTTGCTTGGGGGAAAACGTGGCATTTTAAATAGAATTGAATTGAGGATTAGGTTTATACTTGCTAACAATTTAATTGGCTAGAAATTTAAAATATATAATGCAGTTTTTTAGACGGAGATGATTGGCCAATGTGGAATAATGGCGTGTTGTTGAGGAGTGATAAAACGCTAATAGTTAGTGGGCAGCTTTCCCATTAAGAAGGCCAACATTGTCATTTCAACATTTTTACATACACAAATAGGGGTTCGTTTAACAAAAACATGGGTTTGAAACACACAAACATGGGTTGATTTAACAATAAACGGGATTTAAACACACAAGTAGGGGTTTTTATCAAAACCAATTGTACTTTTTTTGGGGAAAAGCTAAACTGTACACGCAAATCAATGTAACTTTTTGCTTTATGACAGAGATTACATGTTTACTTTTTCACAAAATTAATAAAGTACAAAATAAACTAGAAGTATTAAAATATATAACTAATAAATAATATATACATATAATTTTCGAAATAAAGAACCGAAAAAATAAAATAAAGAGAATTTCGAACCCTGGAGAACTCGAACCACATAAAATAATAAAAAAATTTAGACCTTTTACAAAAGAAATTATTTCGAACCCAATTAAAATATTTTGAACCTATTTGTAAAATTTTGAAATCCTGAAACCTTGCAACATATTTCGAAAAGTGATTTAAACACAATGAATAAGTAAGAGCTTGTTTTCTATGAAATGCATTTTAAGTAACTAGGCGCCTAAAAATTTAAAGCTGGCACGAAAGACCAATAAAACCTAAAGCTCCAAGATACCACTTTATAACACGCCGACAATTCTCTATTTCCTAAAATACCTTTTCAATATAAAACTTAGAGAATCATCAAAATATTGTCGTCCGTGTAATAACGTATAGGTTTATTCAGAATTTTGTAGCAGAAAAAATAATAATAAATGACTTTGAAAATAAAACTTAGTCAACCAAAAGTCAACTCCCAAAAGTCAACTCCCAAAAGTCAAACCAAAGTCAAAGTCAAAAGTCAACTATAAAAGTAAAAGTCAACTATAATATAATAAAGTCAACACAAGCTATCCGTGAATTCCCGAACCCATGATGCATCATCTTTAAACCTGAAATGGACGATGCTCTATTGATCCTGAGAGACTGCTCACCAAATGGGTCATCACAAGATTAATAAGACATATCCATGATCAACGCATACACACAAAGCACGTAATCAGCAAAGCTTAGTACTACATAATAAATAAATATAAAACCTAACATGATACTAATAAACATTAAGCAGGGATAAATAAAAATATAATAATAGTAGACTACGTTTACTGAACTTGACTCCACAACTAGTAAGTTAATTAATTTAGATGGAATAGACAATGGAAAGAGATGTCCTAGCCAAACCACGTCTTCAGTTTAAAAGACGGAAGTACGGGCGTGAGTCCGTACTCCCCTGACCTACGATATCGAGGAACTTTTTAAATAAAAATAGGACACAATGATCCATCCGATCCCAAGAAAAGCCATGGGATACCACCATGTACCCCAACTCATACTAGTTCAACACTTCAGATGTGCACAAGTCTAAACCTATTACTATTCACTTTCCATTTTAAGTGATTGATAAATTATTTACTTGTTGTGATTCACAAAGTAAGGCAAATAATATAATCATCAAAGATATATAAACTTCTATTTTTATTATCTTAATATTAGATAAGGTAGTTATCAACTTAACAATCCAGGAATAATTCCAATATTAAATTCTTATACCATTATTTATTTGTTGATCCAAGTCAACAACCAACCAACATTTCATAGGTGAATAACCTACTTTTCAAATGAGGCATTTGGTTCTCATAAAGTAATTAAATAATCCAAAGGCTACAACATGATCCAATTCATGATCCAATTATTAATCTCTCATGTGAATTAATAAAACAAAATTTTCAATCTTATATGCTTGCATCAATCATCCATACAAACATAATATAATCACCATGCTTCACACAACGACATAAAATATATAAATTCACTTGGATCTGAATCACATATGAACTATAATAGTTACCTATACATAATACTACATAAATCCCATCCTTAGGTTGTGATATTAATCCAACCCACACATAGGTATGTACGTACCTTGTGTAGTCAAAATGCGAGACCACCTCAACAAGCTTAAAAGTCGCCTAACGAGAATTCTCCGCCTACCAATAATCAACATAACCACAAGCTATAAGTCAATACTCTAAGAAATTTCCATCAACTTTAAAATATTTTAAAACCCTCTTTAAAAGTGTTTGAAAACCTTTATTGTCATTAAAATTTCGATTATTAATACTTTCGAGTATAGTACTACTATACTAGTCCTTAAAACCCTCAAAAACTCATACTTTCATAATTAAAACTCCATTATAAGCATACTAATAAAAATTCCAACAACTTATAATATTTTTAAAACCCTTTAAAATATACTTAAACATAATCACAATCATAAGAATACTCAATTTCATAAACTATACATACTGCTGTGATTTTCCAACTCATAAAACCCTAAAAATCCATGATTTGATACTTAAAACCTTAATTTAAACACACATAAATAAATATGAAATTTAATTACTTCACCATATAAATTACATGATATGAAATTTCATATTTAAACCATCAAACTATAAACTTTAATCATGAAAACATTAAATCAATCCTTAAAATATAAACTTTAACATTAAATAAAAATAGAAGAAGAAGAAATAACAAAAAGAAGAGAGGGGAGGAAATTAGTCGCTGCAAGGAGGAAGGGCGGTGTTGCTGCCGCCAGCTGCTGTTGCCGGTGCTAGTGGTGGTCGGTCGATGGTGGCGGTTGCCGGTGCTGCTGGCCGAAGAAGACCAAAGGATGAGGGAGAGAAAAACCGGGAGAGAGAGAGAGAGAGAGAAAAGAAAAGAAGAGGGGGCCGAAAATAGAGGGAGAAGGAAGAGATAGAAAATAATTAGGGGAAATTTGGGGTTTTGGATTTATATTGTTAACCCTTTTTTGGATTAGAAATTTGTGTTTGTGCTTTAATAATATTTAATGATTGGGTGTTTGACATAGTTGGGTTACTTTAATCCAATTTAAAATCTTTTTTACTAAAATCAAAGATGTTTAAGCTATTTAAATAATTTTCAAAGTATGACTAAATAAAATATTTGATTATTAAAAATCATTAAATGATTCTTTTTTCAAATAGTTAACCTTTTTAAGAAATAAATCATTTAAACATTAATAATATATATATATATATAATATACATTAAAATGCATTTATAAAAGGAAAAAGTATTTTTAATAAGTCAACCTTTGGTTGATATTCTCAAAATAAGTCAATCTTTTGATTATCTTAGAATAAGTTAACCTTGTACCTACTTCTGCTGTAAACGAGTTAATGACGTTGAAATTATGATACATGTCACATTTTAGAAACAAGCTAATATGAACCCGGTGCACACTAATTAGTGTGCACCCGATCCATATCACGTGAGTTATGATAGTGTATATTAATATGATATAGTTTATGTTAAAATGATATAGTGTATGTTAAAATGATATAGTGTATATTAAAATGATATAGTGTATGTTACAGTGATATAGTGTATGTTAAAGTGATATAGTGTATGTTAAAGTGATATAGTGTATGTTATAATGATATAGTGTATGTTAAAATGATATAGTGTATGTTAAAGTGATATAGTGTATGTTAAAGTGATATAATATGTGTTAAAATGATATAGTGTATGTTACAATGATATAGTGTATGTTAAAGTGATAGTGTATGTTAAAGTGATTTAGTGTGTGTTAAAATGATATAGTGTATGTTACAATGATATAGTGTATGTTGAAGTGATATAGTGTATGTTAAAGTGATATAGGGTATGTTAAAATGATTTTACAACAATCAGTACAACTGACGAAACCTCCTTTTCCGCCATTTTTGTTGTCATATATCAGTTGAAGAACTTCGCTCGCATCTTTCAAACTTGACGCTCGACTAATCAACTCATCGTCCAACACTAACTTCTCTCCTTCTTCATCATCTGCGACGTCGTTTCGAGTTTCGCTAGCAGAAGCTCGGACAGAAACGGAAATGGCGGAAGAATTCCAGAAAGCGAGAGAAGAAGAAGAAGGTTCGATATTGTTCCGAAGAAGCAGAAGAAACATGCTTTTATGGTGAGAATTGCATGGAGGAGAGAGAAAAGGACAGTAAGAATGATAGAGAAGAAATGGAGTTCGCAAGTTTATTGCCATGGTTAATGGAAGCGAAGAATCTTCACTTCTCTCTCCTCTGTATGTCAGTTTTGAGTATGAGGGATGAAGAAAGAAAGGATGAGGATTGAGCGCGGGTCACGTGCCTGGGCCTGGTCCACACTATTTTTAGTGTGAACCGGGTCCACGCAAGTCGGATTGCACATTTTAATAGGATGACATTGTGATTTAACTCATTTATAGCAAAAGTAGGTACAAGGTTAACTTATTCATAGTTAATCGAAGGGTTGACTTATTTTAAGAAAAACGCGCAAAGGTTAACTTATTAAAAATAATTTTTCCTTTATAAAATTCATAAAATTACGAGGGACTACATTATTTTTATTCTTGTATATAGTTAATGTTTATAATTTAAATAAAATTAAAATTGATAATCTAAACCAATAAAAATAAGACACGTGGACAGTTGACCTATAATAACAAGTTGTTTACCTGTTTAACCCATCAAAAGATAATACCCTGTTAAGCTTTGCTTATTAAGAGTCAATCCAAAATTTGACTTATTTTGAGAAGACTGCGTAAAGCTTGGCTTATTCTCGACAATTTAACACCAAATGGAGTATATAATTATGTGGGATCTTGTTAGACTCGTCTTGGCATAAATTTTCCAAATAACAATGTTTCATAAATTTTACTTGTACATAGAAAAAGTGAAATCAAACTATGTAGATTAGAAAAATTGAGATAGTAATATAATAAGGGTTATTAATAATAGTGTAACGATTACTTACATCATTTTTTGAGTTAGTCTTCAGTGTTACTTATTAATATACTAGAAGTTACTTATTGTTGTGATTTAGAGATATTTTAAGCAAGATTGAGAGAGAATGGTATTGTAGTTGTGTATCTTATTTTCTCCCGCAAATTGCGGTATATATAGTGCCGGGTGAATAATTCACCCGATGATACAACATATCACTATAGTGTGCAGTGAAACGTCTAATCTTGGATGGCAAAGATACAACGCCGTATTTATCCGTTCACTGTTAGCATAGAATATTACAACACTCTCCCTTGAATAGATCCTAAAATGTAATTACAGAGTGACAACTGCCTCATTAAAAACTTTACATTTGAAGAACCCTAATGGGATAAAAACAAACATAAAGGAAAAAGAGTACAGTTAGGCTTGATATCCATATATGCTTTTCTGCCTCGTTAAAACCTTGCCAAGAAAAACCCTATAAGATAAAAACTTGTACGAAGGAAAAAGAGTACAATACATATAGAGCTCCCCCTCAATTTAACGTATATCTCGAAGGCGACGCAAACCAGTTAGGTGTACAAGCTCTTGGAATTGCTTTGCTGGTAATGCCTTTGTGAGTAGGTCGGCTAAATTATCACATGATCGAACTTGTGTGACATTGATTGTTCCTTCCTTCTCCAAGTCGTGAGTGGAAAAGAATTTAGGATCCATATGCTTATAATCTTCTTTAATTTGTGCAATGCAAGCAGTATTATCTTCATGGATTATGTTAAGCCTTCTTGTGTCTCTTTTATACCACTTTCCCTTAGTATGTGATGGGTCAAAGATCTCAACCATACACAATCTCTATCAGCTTTCATAAAGAGCGATTAATTCAGCTTGGTTTGATGAAGTAGTTGTTAGAGTCTGTTTTTTCGACTTATTCCAAGAGATTGTTGTATTCCCGTAGCTAAAAAGATAATCGGTTTGCGATTTTGCCTTGACTGGATCTGATAGGTAGCCTGCATCAACATATCCTACAAGGGTAGGATTTCCGTCTCATGGATAGAATAATCCCATATTTGTTGTCTCGCGTATATAGCGGAGTAAGTGCTTCACTCCACTCCAGGACAGTGCTTGTTTGTAGGTTCGGAGCTGTATCTACATAATAAATTGACCGAGAATGCAATGTCTGGTCTAGTATTGATGGCTAAGTACATTAAGGCTCCAATGACACTTAGTTATGATACTTCAAGATCGAGTATATCCTCGTTGTCTTCTCGAGGGCGGAAAGGATATTCATCAAGTTTTAAGCGACAAACAACCATAGGTGAACTCTATGGATGTGATTTGTCCATATAGAACCTTTTTAGCACTTTCTCGGCATAATTGGATTGGTGAACAAGGATCCCATCCTTTAGGTGTTCAATTTGTAAACCGAGACAAAATTTGGTCTTTCCAAGATCTTTCATCTCGAATTCATTCATCATGCATTTAGCAGATTCTTCGATTTCATCGGTGTCCCGCTGATATTTATGTCATCAACATATACTGCAATTATAACAAATCCATTTTCAGTTTGTTTGATGAAGACACATGGACAAATTTGGCCGTTCTTGTAGCCTCGATTCATGGGTATTCACTGAGGCAGTTATACCACATCCTTCCAGATTGTTTAAAACCGTTTCAATTTTATGGAATGTAGCTTCCGAGGTTTTGACCTCAAGGATTCATGTAGTTCAAGTCCTTTTGGGACTCTCATGTAGATATCAGTGTCAAGTGACCCATAGAGATATGATGTCACAACATCAATGAGACGCATTTGTAGTCCTTTGCATGCAGATAGACTTATAAGGAATCTTAGTGTCGTGGCATCTACCACTGGAGAGTATGTTTCCTCATAGTCAATTCCAAGTATCTAGGAGAAACCTTGGGCTACAAGCTTGACCTTGTATCGTACGATTTCATTTTTCTCATTTCGCTTTCACACGAACACCCATTTATACCCAACGTGTTTTACTGCCTTTAGGGTCTGGGCTACAGGGCCGAACACTTCTCGTTTTTTGAGAGATTTCAATTCTACCTGAATGGCCTCTTTCCATTTAAGCCAATCACTCCTTCGTCGACATTCATCCACTAATCTTGGTTTGGTGTCCTCAATGTCAGTGGTGAATCAGTGGCTATTGAATATGTAAATATTTCATCAATCAGGGTTTTTACCCTGCTCCATTGCTTTCTAGAAGGGACAAAATTTATTGAAATTTCGTGATTGTCGACGCTAGCATTTTCACGCTCCCACTCAGATGTAGCATCTGATTCTTTGAGTTCATTTCAGGGGTTAATTGTAACAACCCCCTTCATAACTTAACTTAAATTAATTAAAACTATACTTGCTAGCATTAGCGGAAGCAAAAATCATAATCAAATTATACGGAGGCTGTCACTTGCTGGAGTCAACCCATTAATAAGGCTGAGTGGACTCTACGAGCTCATCTTAAAAGAAACATTCATCACACAAAATATAAGTTAGTTATTACAGGCCCAAAATAAGATTATAATGTAAATTCAAACATTCTTCATAAAACAGAAGTAAAGTCGCGCAATATGATCATGTTCAAGCTTGGATCCACTATGATTGTTGAGACATGACTTCACTACAGCTCTTCCATCGGACTACCTTAGCTTGCTATTTCTCGCACAAGAGTCTGCCCCCACCAGGACAGGTTCATAGAACAAAAGTCAGCTTACACTGGTATGCAAATCAACCCAAAACTGATTATATGGTGGCTGAAAACAAGGAGTGATCACACTCCAAAGGTATTTTGCAAAATCAATACGTTAAGAGAAATAAGATATTATTGTAAGGTTGCACATTTTAAATCTTCACATGTTCATTGCAAATATCGACATACAAACACAAGTTGAAAATGTTTAATTTGGAGCGTAGGAAGAAGATAAACACAATGAGGTGCATTAAGGTGCAACCCCCACACAATTCAGAGTTAAGCTCCTACTATTTACTCGCTTGCAAGATTTTATAGGATATGTCCTCTCACACATTACACACATTCCTATTCACTATGCAAAACGGATTCACATTCACTAATAACAAACACACTTTACTAAAACGGTTTGTGAAAAACCGTGTTAAATCTTGAGTTGTAAAAATTGATTCAGAGTTTGGTTAAGGATGGATTAATGGACTTAGTATAGTAGCTACATGATTTTAGAGATGCAAAATAAGGTTAGGAATCCACACAATTCGACTTAAACAAGCATAGGAACAATTTAGGTTTGATGTGTGTAAAAAGGTAATTTCGGACCTTATGAAGAAGAATTCTTTTGAATAGAATTTGATCCTCAAATATGATTTGAGTAATATGAGTAAAAATCATTTTTAATCTACTGTAAATATTCACATGCTACTGGGAAATGTTCCCCTTGAAAAGGTTATAGAAAACCAAGTATAGTTCATTCTTAAAACATAGTTTACAAATGGTTTTCTAAACTTCTAATGTAATATGAAATGCTGTAGAAAATCCTATCAATGTATATCGCGGAAATTAAGTATTCCTTATCAAGATTAACTAAAAATAAATTCAATGCAATCTTTTTGCAACATTGATAGCATTATCAATAGAGGTCACGTAGTAAAAATATGCTTTTAACAACACTTTGTAGTGTAAAAATTCTACTACCATCCTAAAAGATGTTCTCAACTATTAATATACATACATATGACAACCTAATATCATCTAACCTACTGCCTAGTTACCAAAAATCCATCCCAAAATACAAGTAATCACAATCCTTTACCAAACCGAGTAAAATCCACATTCTATCCTTCCTAGGGTAAGAAAAGAAATCCCTTTTCATTTGTTGTTCCAACATGAAAAGGTTTATACTTAAATATCATCAAAATACAGAACCAATAGTCATTCAAACCAAAAATTCGACCTCAATTTCGTTCCCAAATAAATCCAGTAACTTTCATAATACTTAACTTCCAAAAAGGGATTGAATTCGCATACCTTAACTTGTAAGTGGTGCAACTCGACTTCTCCTTGTCCTTAGGATGAGATTTTTACTTCTTTGGAATCCTTAAACACCTATTTACATCCATACAAAAATTCATAAGAATTTACCTAAGGAAAGTATTATAATTTACCCAAACAATTCAACATACCTACTGTTTTTCTGGTTGAGGAAGATGTCTCTTTTTCTTAAACTTCTTGACCTTGAACGGATGATTTCTTGGCTACCCAGTGTGCTCCTATATGTATATTATTAGAATCAGGTCTTGCATGCAAGATTTATGGAGGAAAAATTCAAAAAAAAAACACAAGCAGAGGTGAGCTCTGCTGTACCGCCAGAAATGGCGTGTAAAAGAGAAAAGAGAAGAGAGTTTTGGGCAGAGGATTTTTGGCTGAATTTGGTGATGAAACTTATGTGGAATATGGAGGTGTATGTGAGGAAGGTATAAATATATATTTCCAGCCTTGGTCGACACATTTAAGTTGGTTAATATGGTTCCATTCCACTTAGTGCATTTTAAACAATTTCCAGCTCTTCTCTTTTGTCTAAACATGACTCCAAATCTTATATTATACCATATGCTAGTGATCTAACTTTGCACAAGATGATTATTTCACCCCAAATATCCATAACATATACTCCCTTGATTTACCTAAACCAATATATTAAAAGAAACTCTAAAATCCATTATATTAATCATAACCGTTAATTTGCTTAATAGTTGATACGTAATTCCTAACTTTCAATAATTCTCAACTCTTACAATTTAACTTCCTTAAATAATATGTCCATCCTAGTACCCGGATAATATTGTCCACATCCTCATTTAACTAGTGATATTATTATTATAATATAATTCCTTCTACGCAATAACTCACGTAAGCCCAATTTATTTTATTTTTTTTACACACAATTTGTCATACGTATTATCTACGTACGATCACATATAAATTCCTTGACTTATGTTACTTAATCACATACTATATCTTCTTTATTTATCGACTGTTACATTAATGACGTTTTCATCATTTGAAAATTGTTCCACTTTAGAAGAATCGTCAGTTTTCTCATTATTTGTTTCTATTCTTCTAGACTTCCTCGGTTTCAAATATTTGGCTTCGAGTGGTCTTCCACACCTTTTGCGTGTTGCAGATTCATTTGCAAGTGGATTTTCCTTTTTTTTCTCTTGGGATTTCAACCCGTGCAGGAGCATTCACAGCCGGTATATGTGATTTTATCACTCCTCTTGAATCAGTGAATGCATCTGGCAATTGATTAGCAATGTTTTGCAAGTGTATGATTTTTTGTACTTCTTGCTCACACATATTTGATTTTTGATTAAGATATGATAAATTTTTGGTATTCCATGAAACTTCATTTCAGCATTGGCCTACTTTAATTTATCTCCCCCTAAGCCTGGGAAAATTGCCTCATCAAAGTGACAATCGACAAAACGAGCGGTGAAGAGGTCACCAATTGACGGTGCTAGATATCTTATGATGGACGGTGATTCAAATCCAACATAGATTCCCAACCTTCTATGTGGGACTATCTTAGTACGTTGTGGTGGTGCGATGGGAACATAGACTGCACACCCAAAAATTCGTAGGTGAGCAAGGCTTGGTTCCTTTCCAACCACTAGTTCTATTGGGGAGAGATCATACTTAGCGCTCAACCTTAGTCTTAGTAAAGTTGCAACATGTAGTATATCATGTTCCTATGTCGAGGATGGGAGTTTTGATTTCATTAGCAATGGCCTTGCGACTAATTGTAATCACTTTATGAATGCTTCTGCTAGACCATTTTGTGTGTGAACATGGACTACTAGATGCTCCACATCTATCCCAAATGACATACAATAGTCATTAAAAGTGCGAGATGTGAATTCTCTGGCATTATCAAGTCGGATTTTCTTGATATGATAGTCTAAAAATTGCACCCTTAGACGTGTGCGAGCAGTTTTGCAAAATCCACATTATTCCTTGTTGATAGGAGACTAACGTGAGACCAACATGTTGATGCGTCAATCAACACCAGGAAATATCTGAATGGTCCACATGAGGGGTGTATTGGCCCCCAAATATCTCCTTGGATTCTTTCCAACAATGCAAGATTTTCACCTTCTTATTTTTAGAAAGTCTTATTATCAATTTGCCAAGTGAACAAGCTTTGCAATTATGCTCATTTGATTGCGGTGCCCATTTGAGCTTCACACGATTTTCATCATCATGCTTGATCCTAGGTCACCTAAGCGATCATGCCACAGAGTGAATATTGCTTGATTGTCTTCCTTATGGTGATCAGACACCAAATTTGTTTCAACTGGACTTCTATAAGTAAAATATAGTCTTGAAGAGTATGCTGACATCCTTTCAAGGATCAGTTTCTTGCCACCGTCACATTTAGTGAGGTACATGTATTCCTTTCCTTTTTCGTTAATGGTTTCCATATGGTAACCATTCATATGCAGATCTTTGAAACTCAATAGACTTCTTTGAGTTCTACATGAATACAATGTGTTGTTTATAGTGATGTGTGATCCCTTTGTTAACATTATGCATGCGTCAAGCCAACTACCCTCTTTGATTTGGATGCCTTTCCTGATCCCTCAACCACATATGCAGTGCCTGCAATGGTGTTGAGGTCGCCTTTTCTTGACTTGAGTTGAGTGAAGTATGACTTGTTACTCGGGATGGTTTGTGTAGTGGCACTAATATCAATCAAGCATTGTTGAGCGCCTTTGTTTGTCATTATCTTTATCAAAACATAACTTTTTTCAAAACATGAAACACAAATTTATTCATATAAAGAGGTGCATTACATGGAACGATATCATGGAATCATAAAAGAAAATACAAGGGACATTCAAGAAAATTAAGACAGGATTACATGAAGTAAAGTGATAAAATAACATCTTAGGTTGGTCTAGGGGGAATATGAGGGCTAGACATTAGAAACATATTCCATGAGATAATCAGCTACATCGAGGTTAGGGAGCGAAGTAGTTTCAGTGATGAAATTTGTTTCACCATGTCTCCCTTGACCCCTAGTAGAGGCCACGTACATATCCACAAGATGTTTGGTTGTGCGGCATTCATTTGCCCAATGCCCTTAAATGCCACATTTAAAACATTTCTCTTGTAACCTTTGTTGGGAGTTTATTCCTCCGCGTTCTCTATTGGGCATCAATTTTGGCGTCCTCGTCCTCTTCCTCTGCCACTTTCATTTTATTTCTTTCTCCATTACCCCCATCTTTAAATTGACCATTATGATTTGAGTTACCTCCTTGCTTATTCCAGCATTTGCCACCTCTAGTGACATTTGTTTCAATTGTTGGTGCGCTGGTACCCGATGACCTTTGATTATGAATTGAGAGCAGGATTTTGTTGCTGTATTTTGCAACCAAAAGGATGGCAATTAAGTCGCAGAATTTTTCGCAGCGCCTTTCACGGTATTGTTCTTGTTGAAAAACATTATTGGCGTGCATAGTGGAGAGGGTTTTTTTCAATCATGGCTCGTTCAGATATAGGTTTTCCACACAGCTTCAGCTATGAGGTGATGCGAAGTACCGCAAAGTTGTACTCATGTACTAAATGCAAAGTCCTGGAACCTGAGCACTTACCATTCATGTTGGGCCCTTGGAGCAATAATTCTTTGTAAATGCTCAAATTGATCCTTTAGGTTATCTCATAATTCTTTGGGATCTTCCACAAGGATGTATTTAGATTTGAGCTCTTCATTTATATGGTGTTTGAGATACACCAGTGCTTTTGCTTGCTCCAAAGGGGTAAGGGCACCACCTTCGACAATGCTATGGTCGAGGCTAAGTGACTTTAGATAAGTTTTTGCATTCACCCTCCATTCTATATACCTTTGGCTTGAGGCTTCAAGGATCGCAAAATCTCGATTTGCAAGTCTAGCCATTTTTGAGTTCATGTGATGTTTTAACAACACTAGCAGAAATATATATATATATATATATATATATATATATATATATATATATATATAATATATAATAATATATATATATATATATAGGTTTAAGTTCAAATGAGAACCACCCTTATGGTGAGAACCGTGAGAACCACTCATTTTTCCTCATTTTACGAAGATTTTGATCATTTCATAATATTTTATGCTCATTTTTTGTTTCACTTATTTTATGGTTTTGCTCATTTAACAATTTTGTGCTCATTTATCAATGTTTTTGCTCATTTTACGTTTCACTCATTTTACTTTTTTTTCTCATTGAATTTTTTTATGCTCATTTTACGTTTTTCTTTTTTACATTTTTGTAAATTTTACGTTTTTGATAGTTTAATGTTTTCTACTCATGTTATGTTTCTGCTCATTTATTACTTTTTTTGCTCATTTTAGGAAGTTTTTGCTCATTTTAAGTGGTTCTCACGGTTCTCACCATAAGAAGGTTCTCACTAGAACCCAACCCTATATACACACACACACACACACACACACACACACACACACACACACACACATACATGTACATATATACACATACATACACATATATACACATACATATACATACATACATATATACATACACACACACACACACACACACACACACACACACACACACACACACACACACACACACACACACACACACACACACACACACACACACACACACACACACACACACACACACACACACACACACACACACACACACACACACACACACACACATATATATATATATATAGTTTGGAAAAAAAATCATATTGGAATACAAGCCATAATGGTCCGACAATCCTTAACCGTTCAAGAGGTTAGGGGTTCGAAACATGATAATAAAATGAAAGGTGTACAATAAATATACATAAAAGGCTGCAATTTTTTTCAAGATAATGACAATGTTTCATTAGAATGTGACTATTATGTCCGGAAAAAAGAATCACATTCATTAATGGCATATTAATAGAAAAAAAATCACATAATTAAGCATTATAATCGCGTTCTACAATATGCAAAAATAGAATTACAATAATCCTTACTAAAACTGTTATAAGTATCATTCCCCAGTAAAACATGACCTTAAACTATCTGAAAGATTCTAGAAAATCTGGTATGTTGTTTTTAGGGTGGCGATTTCCGGCGTTGTACATGGTGGTCAAAAATAAAGGAGATAAAGTTATAAGTGAGTAGGGGAGGCGGATGAGAAAAATGGGAAGGGTTAAAGTCCCTTTTATAGTGGTGTAAGAACATTATACATATTTAACAGGTAAAATTTATACTAGTAAGTAATACGTAAAATTTACGTAACGTTCTGACCAAAAAAACAGAGTATATGTAATAATTTACCATAATAACTAATAATGGTATTACTAAAAAAAATACATCAGCTACAGTACAGTTATAGCTTTTAACTAATGATGTAAGATATTCCTTCTTTGTTCACTAAAAAAAATGGTTTGAAATATTAAAGCTAGTCACCAGAACTGCTCCTCTTTTTAATCTTTTTCTTGGGTTTTGTTTTTTCCTTTTGTTTTCACCATAACTAATCCTAAAGTGGCTTTTATCTATGAACCAAACATCATTTTGGGTGTATGATGTGGCTATGTGCATAACAATTGTGGTGAAAAAAAGCAAGTTAACATTGCACCTATTTGGCGTGAGCCATTCACTTGGTTGCTAGAGGACAAGGGTTCAAGTTAACATTGGAAATATTTTTTGACAAACAATAAAGGACATTAATTAGGACATGTCATCAGATTGATGTTTCATCAATTTAGCATTGGAACTAGTAGCTACTATAATTTAAAAAGATAAAAATCTACTACTTCTAAGCTATTTTCGGTACAACAAAGAAGTCTAGCTACTTCTTCTACCATTTTATTGTAAATAGTCTCAAAAGCTTCACCCCCCCCCCCTTTTTTTTACACAAGACATGATTTCCATGAAAAACAGCAAATAATAAAAAGTAGCAGGTAGTTCCAGCATTATAGCTATTTTCCGGTCAAAAATTCTTCCTCTTTGTAGTGTTAGCCGTCCATCCAGGCGGCGGAGCCCGTCCATTTAAGCGGTAAGTTCAACAGAATAGCCCCTCCATATAGTCCGTCCATATAGGCAGCTTTAAAATGCAAGATCTTTGCCCTTTATGAAGGTGGCGCGACTTGCTTGGCGGTGCCCTAGCCGATACCGCCAGTTAATTACTTTGTCGTAGCTTGCTGCTGAAGGAAGGATCTGCCTCGTCCCTACTCCTTTTATTAGTAATAAGAGTTTGCCAGATTTCAGTTGGTGGTTCCGGAGGAGGGTTATCATTGAGGTTCAGGATGGTGGTTTGTTGGCGTTCGCCGACATGGCTATTAAAGTGAGTATTGTGGCGTTGGGGTGTACTACCAATTCCTCGTGCCGGGTTTGTGGTCCAAGGTACACTATTACGTTCTATAATAAAATATATTCTACAAAGAAATACATTGTTTAGAATAGTATTAATCCCAATACATTAGTGATCTATTTTTTTTTTTTTTGAAAAAAAATTAGTAGCAGTTGAGAAGAACTACCTTTTTTGATAGTAGAGCGAATTTGTGCCAATAACGTGTTGTGATTTAGAGAGATTTTAAGCAAGATTGAGAGAGAATGCTATTGTAGTTCACTAGTGGAAAAAAGCCCATCTGATGTGGGCAAAATCGGGCTGACTGATGCGGTTTTGGTCCGCATCGGGTGGGCGCGCTGCAGCTTTGAGAAATAATCTGATGCGGTCCAAAATCGCATCAGATTCATTAGATCTGATGTGGTTTTGAACAGGACCGCATTAGAAAGTACGTATAGGGTTTTACAAAAATGACAATCAACAACACATATCAACACCAACAACAAAAACAACTAACACCTTGAGGATGCAATTAAAAAAGGCAGAAAGCAACAACAACAAAAAATGACGAATTTATAGAAGGATGAATTAATCAATAAAAAAGGCGATTTACAGCAATCAAACATTTAAAAAATAAATTAAAATTCGAAAAAACCCAGCTCTGCAAACTAAATTAAAGAACAATTATTATACAAACAAAAAATAAATTAGATTACACAAATTACAAACGAATTTCGATGATGTCTTCGAGGATGCTAACAAAAACAAGATCTAGAGGACGACAGATGATGTCTGGTGAAGATGATGTCTTCGAACGACGACGGATTCAACGATGAACGACGAGCACGACGAGAAGGACGATGAATTCGACGAGAACGACGACGAATTCGACGAGAAGGCACAAACAGAATTCGACGACGAGCTGCGGTGTTCGTTGAGAGGAGGGAGAGGGGAGTGATTGAGTGAGGGGAGTGATTGAGTGAGGAGAGGAGAGAGGGAGAGGAGGGACCGTGGTTTGAGTGACGACGGGCTGCAGTGTTCGTTGAGAGGAGGGAGAGGAGAAAGATTGACTGAGGAGAGGAGAGAGAGAGAGGAGGGGCCGTGGTTTGAGAGAGGAGAGCAGATAGAGAGAGGAGGGGCCGTGGTTTGAGTGGGGAGAGGAGAGGAGAGGAGAGGAGAGAAGAGAGAGAGGGATTAGGGTTTGAGAGGATGGAAATGGACTGGGGTTATGGGGTTATAAGGGAAGAAATGGGCACGAGAGTATGGGCCAGCATCTCCGGTTTTAAGAACCACATCAGATTTCAACAAAAGCGCATAAATTTTGAAATCTGATCATGCGGTCCACAAGAGGACCGCATTAGATTTTTTCCCCAACTTTCTTTCCTATTTTTTTTTAATTGATTTTTTGATGCGATTTTGTAAAAACCGCATATGTTACTAAGTGACAGATATGATTTTTTTCCACTAGTGGTTGTGTATTTTATTTTCTCCTACGAATTGTGGTATATATAACATATCACTATAGTGTGCAGTGAAACGTCTAATCTTGGACGACAAAGATACATCGTTGTATTTATCTGTTCACTGTTTGCATAGAATATTACAACACTTATAATATTTTTGGGTTATATATTAAAGGTTACTTATACTAAATTAGAGGGGCTAGCCATGTCTTAAGATTGTTAGTTTATCTTTCACGTGCGAGACACATGGTTGTTAATTGTAGACTTGTTAAAATAACATTATTGGAAATTATAGAAAAGAAAATTTGATTTTAAGAATTCATCCTTTAAGTTGTTCGCTGAATTTAATCCCACCTACTAAATAATTTTTAATTGGAAAAATTCACAAGAGAGAGCCCAACTATTTTCCATTTTCTTTTATAAGTCCCATCTATGGACTATGAATTAATCCCTGCAGGTCCCAAGTTTACTATTTTGTGATTTTCATAGGTCTTGAGTTACTTATAACCGATTTAGAAGGTAAGATTTTGTAATATTTACCATTTTCGAACACTTTCAGCAAGTGACAAATACCTATAAAATGGGCCAACGTTTAAAAATCTTACCTTTTAAACCGTTTATAAGTAATTCAGGATTTATAAAAATCACTAGATACTAAACTTGAGACCTGTGGAGAACTATCCATAGTTAGAACTTATAAAAGAAAATGGGTAATAGTTAGGCCTACTCTTGTGAATTTTCTCTTTTTTTAATAATCTCAACTTTTTGGGTACCTTATCAAAATAATACGTATCTTTCCTGTCATCACCAATCCATTATTAAATATATTACATGCAAAAAAAAAAAAACCCGAATTATTTTGACAATCTGACTTGTGTGGACCCGGTTCACGTTAACATTAGTGTGCACCAGGCAAAACAATATATCATTACTGACAATCCACTATATTATGCGAAAACCCATTATATTATGCTGAAATCCACTATATCATTCAAATCCACACTATATCATGCAGAAAACTTACTATATTATTTAGACACACTCATTATATCATACAGAAACTCACTATATCATTCAAACACACACTATATCATACACAAACTCACTATATCATTCAGAAACACACTATATCATGCAGAAACACACTATATCATGCAGAAACTCACTATATCATTCAAACACATACTATATCAAGCAGAAACTCATTATATCATTCAGATACTCATTATATCATGGAGAAACAAAATCATTCCATATGTTAGAACACGTGTCATGATATATACTATGCAACTTAGATCTTCTTGTATGTTAAAACATTTTAATTAATTCCTCTATTATAGTCCATATAATTTCACATTATGTTTTCCGTTAATAAAATATACTACTACCTCCGTTTCTTAATAAGTGCAACATTTTCCTTATTTGGAATAGTCACAATTAGGGGTGGGAATGAGCCGAGCCGAGCCCGAATAGTGCCAGGCTCAGGCTCGAGCTCGAGTTTCATAAAAGAGGCTCGGCTCGAGCTCGAGGCTCGTCGAGCCTCAAAAAATGAAGCTCAAGCTCGGGCTCGTGTCATGGAATGCGAGCTCGGCTCGAGCTCGTTTGAGGCTCGGCTCGTGCTCGTTTAAGGCTCGTTTGAGGCTTGAGGCTCATTTGAGGCTTGAGGCTCGTTTGAGGATCGAGGCTCGTTTGAACTTTAGAACCACTGCCTATTAGAACTTTAGAAGTATTATTTTTTTCTTCTTTTTTTAGAGAATGTGTGACTATTTGCTTTGGTTGTATTTTTTTTTCCTATTCTAATATATAATATATTTTTATTGTTTTGCCTTTTTGTATTAATTAATAATAATACTATATTTTTATATTTTTTCTAATAAAAAAATTACTCGAGCCGTTCGCGAGCTTTTCGAGCCGAGCTTTGCTTAGCTCGTGGCTCGTATCGTTAGGTGACGAGCCGATCCCGAACTCGAGCCGAGCCTTGGCGAGCCGAGCCCTGACCGAGCTTTCACCGAGCCGAGCTCGAACTGTTCACTGGCAGGCTTGGCTCATTCCCAGCCCTAGTCACAATAAGTGCAACCAAGCTCAAAATGGTAAAAAAAGTTCAATATTATTACAAATATGCCACCAAAAAGCAAGAGGGATCCACAACTTTTTTGTTTCATCACTTGAATTACTCTACTTTATTATGGTCCCAACTTTCTCTCTCTACATTCCTTGGTATCCCCCCACTTTCTCTATATTGCACTTATTGAGAAACGGAGGAAGTATATTGTATATAAGTTCACTATATCTCTGTAGAATTCACTATATAAAGTTAATATCTTACCATCCAGGTGTACACTAAGTTATTGTGCACCGGGTCCATTTGAGTTTTTTCATTATTTTGAAGAGTTGTTTTCAAAATTAAAATTATTCTAAAATAATCAAAAGATGAGATTAACCTCAACGAACCAACCAAAGATTAAATTATTAAAATCAATTTATCCTTGCTAAAAAACGCGATGAGACGAAACGAGTATTGAAAATGAAAACAGATATAATAAAATAATGAAAAGAACAGGGTGGCACAGGGCAAACCCACCGTCGAGAATGAGCAAAAATTGAATAAACACTCGTCCCTTCACAGTTCACCCCATCATCTCTGCCGATTAAAAGTTGAAACCTTTTTTTTGAACACCCCTTTTCTCTTCACCCTCGAACGTTCCCTCTCTCTCTCTCCACTTTCCTAGGGTTCCAAATCCTTCGCTTTAATGTCCTCCTTCCAATAAAAACCCTAAATCTACAATTTTTTTATTAATCGACTGATTTTTCCGGTCAACTCAATGGATTCTTCAACCACCACCACCTCCGGCGCCGGAGAAACCAGCAATGGCGTCGGTAGTGCTCCAACGCCGATGTCGAACGTCAATGGACCGCCGCCATTTCTGTGCAAAACTTACGACATGGTGGATGATCCGGCAACTGACGCCGTCGTTTCATGGAGTTGTACTAATAATAGCTTCATCGTTTGGAATCCTCCTGAGTTTGGTAGAGACCTTTTGCCTAAGTATTTTAAGCACAATAACTTCTCCAGCTTTGTTCGTCAGCTTAACACCTATGTATGTTTCTATCACACTTTTTTTCTTTTTTGCAGTAGCTAGTTCTGTTTATTTAACCGCTTTGTTGGAAATTGTATATGTGATCTGAAATTTTTGTTTCAACTTTGTCAGGATTTGCTGAAATATATGTTTACTTGTTGATCCAATTCAGTTGATTAGTAGCAAGTGGCTTAGCGGAAGTAGAAAGTAGAAACAGTAATTTTGAAACAATTTGGGTCATGAGAAGAATAAATTAGGGGTGATAGATCTCTGTTGGGGTTTAAATTTTAAGGAGGGTGGTGGATGGTTGAATGGAATGTGAAGGGGATTGGGATCGATAACATATTCCTTACTGTTATAAGTTATTTGGGAGCAAATTTGGGGGAAAGTAGGGTGGTTTTGGAAAGAGTGTAAGAAATGCAAGTGTTTGTGTGCGTTGTAACTTGTATAGTTTATAAATTATGAGTTTCTCAGGGATTGGAGTGTGGTGGAAGTTGTATTTAGTTGAAATGAAGATTAGCTAAGAAGAAATCTTATATAGATATGCGTAAAGTTCATTTGGTATGGTAAATTTTGACAAGAAGGTCGTCCATCTATAGCAGAATTCAAACACAAGGTTACCCTATAGAGCATCCCTTCGCGCTCACCTTTTCTTATTGGTCTCCTATATTTTGATTGTTTTGTAGAAACTTAGTTTAATGAAGTGGATCGTATACAAACTTTGGTAGGCATCATATACCTGGTCTTAAAGAATGGATTTTACTCTTTTTCTTTTGGGACTATATGGGGTTTGAAGTATTTTTAAGAACAATCATAACACCAATAGTGAAGTTCAAAATGTGATTGGTCAGGAATGATACAGAAATAGGTAGAGACCAAGACGTGAAAAGTCTAAGAAGTCCTCATATTGCAAACGCTGTAGGTCATGTGGTATTAGTAAAGGTCTTAAGTAGAAATAAAGGAACTTACTTGGAGTACACTGGTTTCATGTGAAACTGCACTGTGGTGAATTTGTAATACTCCTTTGATTCATTGCTGCAGAAGAGGGGAAAAGGATGCCATCATAAGGAACAATATTTTGTTTTACTGATCAATATTTTTAAAACTCTTATTCTGGATGTACTCTGAGGCCTGAGCTGTTGTCACTCCTATGCTTTTCTTCCTTAAGCATGATATTGCTTTTCTCATTTGATCCACTCGTTTGGTTGGGAGGTATGGTCGAGGAAATAAAAAAAATATGTTTTTGTTGTTATTGTTGTCACTTGCTCAATCAAAGGTCCGGAGCATTCAATTACTGCAGCTATGACTGAGGCTGGATTGGTCTTATAAATCATTGTTTTAATTTAATAACGTTGGGGGGAGGGGGTTGTGGTTGGCAAAGCTATGTGGGTTTTTGTGATGGTAGGTGCGCACTTTGGCATACGCGAGAAAGTTTTTAGCCTTGATGTGGTGTATATGAATGATAACCTTATTATTAAACTAATGATTACCTTGTGGGAAAATCAGAAAAATAAGGGTTCTGAAGAATAGTGATGAAAATTAAGGTTTATCTTTGCATCTTCAGCTATAATGTATGTTTAACATCCTTGGGCCTGCTAGTGGGATTAGCCATAGCTGAATATCAACATTTTGTCATCGAAGTGTGTTAATTTTTGCAATGTTTACTTTTTTTCTTTAGATTGAAGAATGAAGATCCTGGTAGATATCAGCAAAAGAGGTTGTTCTTTGATTGTGATTGTTATCACTAAGAGAAAGAACTTTACTTGTCTGTTTCCTTTGCCTGCTGTCCTTTTCTTTTTTTGGCAATTACTAGAGCCAGCATCAACTGTTGGCATATGTCAATGAGTCAAACTGCCAATTAGGTATCTTCTTTAAATAATTGAATTGTCTGGAGTAACATATAATTGTCAAATAATCTTTCATTAAGACTAAGGAACCCGCTCTGTTGTACATGTAATTGATTTTGAACTGTGCCCTGGTAATGGATTAAATGCGTCGTGTTGATTACCTAAATGAAGCTAAAGGTATTATTATCTCCATCCTGAATCTATTGTCTCCATAAGGTTTGACACACACTTCAATAATTGTAGTAGGGGGTGGGTCAAAAAGCGGTGAAATATGATTGTTTTTTAAAAAAGTGGATAGAGAAACAATAAAAAGCTGTAAGTTGAAGTTCATATATTGCGAGAAAAAAACGTTGATCTAGTGGCTAGAAAAGCTGGGATCCACATCACATGATGGTGGAAGTTTTCACCAAAGTAGGTAATAGGAAGATTATTTTGGGCATCTTAAAATGGTTGATAGGAAGACATTTTTGGGACAAAGGCAGTAAAGGGGATTCCTGAGGGGGAAATTTGTCACTTCAATTGGTATCTTTTAGCTATTCACTGTTACAAACATCACGAGCATGAAGTACACGTCACTCAGATCACAGAATTGGAATGAGGCATGACTTTTTATCTCCAGAACTCTTTATGGAAATGGAATACATTGATCTGCTATGTCTACACTGCTGATACTAGTATGGGGTGATGTCATCCATGTCTTGTTAGCGAGGAATGACATTTTATTTATTAATCTGCTGGTCTTGTCTCCCTGATGGTTCTAGTATGCTGGCTATGACTTCTATGTCTTGCGTGTCTAGTGGCTACATGTGCTTGGTGGTAAAACATTTACTATGCATTTTATATGGGTGAATTTTGGTATTATTCATTTGGCTCGTTTTAAAGTGACTTTAAACATACTCCCTCTGTTTTAAAAATTTACTCTTTCTTTTTTAGTACATTTCACTACGATATACTTATATAGGAATATCTTTGACATTTTGTTGACACTTGACATGTGCTCTGGTTATCCCAGCTCAAGCTTTACATTTACCAAAATTGGACGTCCGAGCTCATAGTTAACATTCTACATTTACCCGCTATATATTTTACCTTTTCTCAATCTCAATCCCTATACCCAATATCCGCGTTTTAGGAAGATTAACTGTCAGAGTTCAAACTTGATGACCCTAAAGTCTAAGAAAAATATTCTGGGTGGTATGATTAATACCTTAAAGAAATATGGACCTAATGGGCGTCATACATAGTAAAGGCGAGATTGAGATTGGTGTGATTTTTTTGTGGTTTTCTTCTGAATTTGTGGACATGTTTTGCGCCTCTCTTATTGGGTGCTGAAAGTGTTGGTGACTTGGTGCATTGCTTGAGTGTTTGCTATATACAACTCAATTCTACTTTTCAGTATTGTTGTAAATTGGTGGCCTTTTGTTGATATTGCTGATTTGGTGTAGAATATCTTGCTTTATTTGGAATCTTTCCTAAAAGTGATTTATGAGTAAAGGAAGTAGTATGATACAAGTTACTTGTTTTTGGTATCATTTCCTTGATGCATAAATTATATACTTTGGTAGCTGATCAGAAAAATTATTTGTACTGGTGATCATTGCAACAACATGAATATAGTATATATGTATATATGAACTTTACTATGGTGTTCAGGGCTTTAGAAAGGTGGATCCAGACCGTTGGGAATTTGCAAATGAGGGATTCTTAAGGGGCCAGAAACATCTACTGAAGACTATAACTCGACGAAAGCCTGCTCATGGGAATGTTCATCAACAGCAACAGCAAGCACATGCACAGACTTCTTCTGTTGGAGCTTGTGTTGAGGTTGGTAAATTCGGGCTGGAGGAAGAGGTAGAAAGGCTTAAAAGAGACAAGAATGTCCTTATGCAAGAACTTGTTAGATTGAGACAGCAGCAGCAGGCAACTGACAACCAGTTGCAAACCATGGTACAGCGTCTGCAGGGAATGGAGCAGCGGCAGCAGCAAATGATGTCATTTTTGGCAAAAGCTGTTCAAAGTCCTGGGTTCCTGGCTCAATTTGTACAGCAGCAAACTGAGAGCAGCAAGCGCATATCTGAGGCTAACAAAAAACGAAGGCTTAAGCAGGATGGTGTTTCTGAGAGCGATAACTCAAACTCTCCTGATGGACAGATTGTGAAATACCAACCCTCAGGGAATGACTCTGCACAAGCAATGCTCCGGCAGCTAAGGAAATTAGACTCAAATTTGAACAGCAACTCTGATAGTTTTTACATTGGTGATTCATCTTCTACTAGTGTAATGGAAAGTAAGACACCAGCAAACCGAGTATCAGGAGTTACCCTTCAAGAGGTCCCACCAACTTCTGGACCAACTCATGTGGACCCTACCTCTGAGATTAATTCTGGGGGTCCTGGTGCTGTTGTATCTGAGATAAAATCATCTCGTGTCATTACCAGTACTGAAAGTTTTTCTACTCCCAAGCTTCCAGAATTAAGTGGACTGTTAAGACCAGAAATGTTACCTTCTGCTACTAATATGCAGACAAATGTTGGCATACCAGAGATTTCGCCGTTGCCTGACATTGTGCAGAACTCTGTTGATACTCCTGAGGGAAATTATATGTTAAGTGAGACAGCAGATGATGACTTTATGGATCTGAGAGCTGCGACGTTTGATGGGACATTTCCAATTGACATTGACAAGCTTTCTCCTGATCCTGATATTGACGCTTTGCTTGATGAGACCTCCTGGGAACAGTTTCTGGACCGTATCCCTTGTGAAAACATCGAACTAGAGATGCCTAACGTTGAAAGTCTGACCGGGGAAACAGAAGTGCAGCCCTTAGAGAATGGGTGGGACAAGCGTCAAAGAATGGATCAACTTACAGAACAAATGGGTCTTCTGAACTCGGATAATAAATTAGTTTGATCACAGCCATCTGTACAGTTATTTCTCTTACACTCCAAGGTAAACTCTTGAGAACTCGGAATGAATATAGTATCTCTTCTAGTCTTCAGAAATGGTGCGTTTACATTTCTGTAATTTGTACTCCGTTTTCAGTTGCTCTTATGACCTTTCTTATGCTATCTAACCCTTATGAAGCTTTTAGGATCTTCATAGTTGTGAAGTTAGAAACAAGTGTGACATGTTTGTGCTTGAGTTTAGAATTTTTCTCCTTTTAACATTATTTAGGTGGGTTTTTTTTAATTGTAGGCTCTAAAATACAAGGGAAGGCCGATAACGACATAACGTATGTGTGCTATTTTTTCTTGATGAACGTTTTTCTTGTTACTCTTCCAGTTCCAGAGGAAAACAGCAATATGTGTCTCACACAGATATTTTTTGGGCCTGGCGATGGATTCCGACGCAGCATTCTATATCTTACAAGGAGCTAGCCATCTTGTGATATGTTTCTGCGCACTCAAATGTATTTATATCAACAAAAATATGTAGAAATAGACAATGAAGCATTAGGTTTTATGAAAGATTTCACTTGATCTTTGATGTCAATTTTGCAAAATTCTTTTGCTCTTGTTTCCAACTGTGAATTTGTCGCATGAGGTAGTTTATTTTCAGCTATGATATACTGATGTGTTAGGATTGCAGTTTAATCCCTTAATACCTTGTATACCAGTACATATAACAGCTGGATTTTCTTTTTATTTTCAAATAGAGTTTATACCTGAGAATTCTAAAAAAAACATGCAGGTGCATACTAAGTAACTAGCATAATTCATTTACAGAAGCCAAGTTGAATCAAAGAAGTAGGGGGGAACAACAGCCATCAACCAGGAAGGGAGAGAATAACAATAGAAGAGGGGCGTAGAACTTGGAGCACTACTCAAAGTCAAAACTTGTAAACTACCTCTTTCCATAAAAGGTTTTTGAGACTATCATTTTACTCTTTCCTAATGAAAACAAGTGAAAGACTATAGAAGAAGCTCATTAGCAAAACGTGACAATTCAACATAATTTAATTTGATAGCTTGCACCTTTGACCATGCCATTATTGTAATTGAACAAAAGTCTTAGATTCGAAACAGTAAGTGATATCACGCCACTATTCAAAGCAATTCATAGAATATCAACGCCTAAGATGAAAGAGAAAAGAAAGATATAATTTGTTATTGTAATTACCGAGAAATCATTACGAAATTGAACAACAACAATTTGAAACTGTAATTGACAATAAGGGGACGCAAAGAGGACACACCTTATGCAAATAAGGTGGTCGCCGGTTGGTGGTGGTCGAAAAAGGGTGGTCGGCGACAGTGGTGGTCGGAAATGGGTGGTCGGCGACGACTGGCTTCTCTTGTCTAGGGTTTAACCTTTCTACCTTCCACACAATTAGGGTTTGAAACTTGAGGGGAATGGAGTTAGAAACTTGGAGCTCGTTTGGTTCACTATTTCTAGGGTCCAAGAAATGGAACGATTATCGATACCTTTTTTTCATGTTTGGTTCAACTCCTTACCAATCCATTACCATCAAGTAATGGTAATGGACTCCCCCAATTTGTTACCTCCCTTCCCCCTCAAGTAACAAAATCCATTAGTTGGTGGTAATGGTTACCATTATATTTCCATTCCATAACTTGAACCAAACACCCAACAAATGTAATCATTTTTATTATCATTTTCCTTCTTTATTGTTTCCATTCCCTTTCCATTCCATATATCGAACCAAACGACCCCTTAGGGGGAGAGGGGAGATTGGGATTCTAGGGAGATGGGGTGGAGATAGATATCCTTGGGTATGAGACTCTACCCTAAATATGCCCAACCAAACAATGAAATGGATGTCATTCCATTCCATCAAAAATACCCCAATCAAACACCCCTAAAGGTTGATTATCTTCCCATAAGTGGCCACTGGAGAGTGATTTGTACCGTTTCCATACCCACATATAAGATATACACCTATGTTATAACACGTGTGTTCAAAGGTGATATAGATATAGTGTCGTGCCAAAGGCTTGGTTAAGCATGGTACATGCTGTGTCAGGTGGCTGGCGACAAAACTGAGTCCCATCTCCCCAAGCACCTAACATCTTGGTGTCTAGGTCTAAAATCGTGTAATGTTCACGATTGTGTTTTGTCCAATGTTGTGCTTAGGGTGTATGGTCGGGTTTGACATCCAGCAAGATCGGAATTCAGATTTGAATTTTTAAATTTTGGATGAGGTATTCATCTACAGGGATGAATAGAAAAATAAATCTTTATTGATTTTATCTTCTATTTTTTTTTTAAGAAGAAAACAAATATTTTTATCAAAGGAAAGCGAGGACAGACACTGACCTACTGAACATCTAAAAATTTAGACTGGGGTCCTGAGTCTAAATTGGGACGAAAATGGTCATTAAGATAATTTATGTAATATTTTATTGTCCATGCATGATCCTTTAATATATATAATTTTTTCACATAATTTATTTAGGTATAACAAAGTTAAAACTAAGATCAATTACTATCTACTAAGGGAATAATGAAGTAACAAAATTACAATTTAAGGACAAAAAAAACTATTTAAACCTATTTTAATTAATAATTTAGTACACAAAACTATTAAAAATCCACAATATCAAAGATAATAGCGCAAGTATTATATACTTTAGTATATGATGAGAATATTAAAACAAATTCAATTTGCTAATCCTCTTGAATTTCATTTCATTTTTTTTAAAGAATAGAGATTTATGGCAAGCATGTGACTTGTATTTTGCAATTTCAATATATTTATTACTTGGAAAAAAAAAGGTATAAATGGGTCTATGGGTCGGATTTGGTCGTCTGACATCACTGGACGTAGACCCATATCCGATCTAAGAACGTTTAGGCTCAAATTCGACCTAGACCTCATGGTTTTGAAAAATGTAGACCAAACCCTTAAAAATCGAGTAGGAACAATGTCCTGGATCGAATCTTGGACCCATTGCAATATCAAGAAATGCTTTGCCATCCAATTATAATGCAGTATTGGTTAATGCTTATAATCTTCTATAGTCACAAGTACTAAATTAATATCATGGGAAGATAATAAGTAAAGGTTCTCCCTTTTATTATGGGACCATGATTAATGAGAAGTTGCGATAAAATAATTCTATTGTGTTCTCAGGAGCACAATGCACCTAGTATATTTGTTTCATTTTCGATGAGCAAATATTTCATTGTAACAAATGTTCGTTTTAAACATATTTTTTAGCAAAAAAAATTATGTTCTATTTTTCGTGGAAATTGTTCTATTTTCAATAAGCAAATGTTCTATATCAATAAATGTTCGTTTTAAGCTAATTTTTCAGTAAAAAATTGTTCTATTTTCGCTAAGCAAATGTTCTATTCTAAAAGATGTTCGTTTACAACTTATTTTTTTAGCAAAAAATATGCCCTATTTTCCGTGAAAACGTATTCTATTTTGATAAGCAAATATTCAATTTAAGTAATTGAATTTTGATAACGTTTCACTCCAATAGTAAAATGTTCATTTTCGTAATTGAATTCTAGAAATGTTCCACTTCAACAAGAAAATGTTCATTTTCGTAAGTGAAGTATTGTAATGTTTTATTTCAACAGTAATATGTTTTGATTTTACTTTTGTAAATGTTCTATTTTACATGGTTGGAGTAAAATTCTCATTATGCTTCTGGAAGCACAATACACGAATCGGAAACTAATTCTAGACAAAACAAGTAGAATTTTGTCTTTGACAAAGTTCGAATGCAATTTATTTCAAAGGACAAAGAAAAAAGAAGACTAGAGATGGACATATGGTTCAAGGGAGAAGCAGGAGATGGTGTGAGGATTGGGAATTATTGTCCCATATTGAGGACAACAATTGATTAAGGGGTTGATAACTAATTTATACTAAGGTGTTACTAAATAAGGAATGGTAGCACATGACACTCTTTTTAAAGGGTTTTTAATTATTTCATATAATTGTAATTCATATATAATAAAAAAAAAACTAGTTATTAGGCCCGGGCTATGCCTGGATAATAAAAAATTTCATTTATTAATATAATATTTTATGATAATAACACTAAACACAACTTAGCCTAGTGGTTAGAACTTTAGTATATGTACTTGAGGTCTCGAGATCAAACCCTTTACTATGTAATTTCTTAATTTTTTCATTGTACATGGATTACATGAACTGAAACTCACTAGGGGGAAGCGCCACGTGGCACAGTTTCTTGTTTTCGCACGCCTTTTAATATATTTGTATAGATAGATGCATTGTATAAGATTTGATCTCGTGACTTCACGCTTATATACTAAACTCTAAACCACTAAACCAAATCATTATTTGGTGTTATCATTCTAAAGTGAAATTTAATAAATGAAAAATATAATCACCCATGGTATAGTCCCGGACTAAAAACTAGTTGTTCCCTCCAAAATGGGTGATAGATCTATCATTGTTTTAACCCCACTACCTCAAAAGTTTGGAGTCAAAACTAGTATCACCATTTAAGATCTTCCCACTCTTTCTAACTTTCTCTCTCTAAAAAATAGCATTCGACAATTTTTTCCCTCCTTCCCTCTTAACTATAAACAAAAAAAAAGAAAATATCACAACTACTTTTTCCTCTATTTCTCACTTTTTGACCCCACCCAACTATTTTTCCTCTCTCATCACCTAACCACGATTATATAATATTTTTTTATTTTATACTTTTAAATAATATAAAATGTTCATTACCAATTGATAAAAAATGTTAATGAATTAAATGAAATCCATAATTAGCGTCTTTATTATTAACTAAATTAAATGTACAAATAAATTGTTTTTTTTTTTTTTTTTGAAGTGTTAAAATGAAATATATTTCATACTTCCTCCATTCCATGATAAGTGAAACAAAGGATTTGGGCACAAGATTTAATAAACAACACTTTCAAAAGCCAAAAATTCATAAAATACCCTTTACATTATCAAAAGGAGGAGAGAGAAAAGCAAACCACACAAATTTGTGAGAGTTAAGTACACAACTGGGTACTAAACTTTGCCTTTTGTTCTAGTTTGGGTACTCAACTTTCAAAAGTTTCAGTTTGGGTACTCAAAACTAACATCTGTTAATTTGGTACCGAACTTTGATAACTTACCATTATCAACACCCAAAAAAAAAGAAAAAAAGGTGACGTGGCATTAATTATAAAATTCCAAACTTTTTTCTCTCTCCTCTAATTCCTCTCCTATCTATTCTCTCTCTTCCCCTGCTTCAACTCCTCTACTCATTCACTCACCCCTAACCTCCATCCTAAATTATCAATAACCAACATTCTTAGTTTATCAGCCTAAATTCGAAACACGAATTAAAAGAAACTCGAATTATTCCATCAACAACATCAAAACAAAAGAAATTAACCTCAATTGTCCCACCAATCAATCAACATACAACATCAACAACAAAATGCTAATTCACATAAATTAAACCCTAACTATTCCTCTAATCCATCAATTCATCACCATTAACACAAATTTTCACATCATTATCAACTGAAACACACAATTCCTGCAATAAGCACAATAAACAGAGAAACATCCCACCAAATAACATAAAACACAAATTAAACCCTGATTACCCCCACCAAACAACAAAACAACTAAAAATTAAACCCTAAAACATCAAATTCCCAAAATCAAACTAACAAAAATCAACAATTAAACCCTAATATCACTCCCACCAATCAACAAATGATAACTAGTACTACTACTACCACACACAAAAAACTCCTTTTTCACTCAAATTCAACAATTCCATAATCAAAAACAAAAAGAAAAAAAACCTGACGATGATGATTTGCTTCTTTTAAGTTTCGCTTCAATTTCTCCAATAGTAGAAGGAGTTCGCGACTCCGAAAGTCGTCGACGAAGTCTTCGAGGAAGTTTTGACGGTGAAGAAGTCGACAAATTCGAACAATGGTTCATCGGAAAACTCATTGCAACAATGGCGACCGCCATTTTTTCTGACGATGATTCCTTCAGTTCTACCGTCGATGTCATACTTTCAACTACTTTTTTAACCTATTTTTTTTTTTTTTACTTTCTAATTATATAATTATATTTTCTTAAGATCACGATTAAATTTGAATCAAATATTTGTAAGAACTAAAAAAGAAAAGTTATTTTTTAATGAAAATGAAATCAATAAGAAATTTTGATGATCAAATAGAAAGAATTTGTCAAATTGATGATAAATTTGGGAAGATGAAGAAAACTTTTTTTTTCCTTTTTAATTTGGCAGGGGAAGAGAGAAAATAGATAGGAGAGGAACTAGAGTAGAAAGAAAAAAATTTGGAATATTTATGATTAATGCCATGTCACCTTTTTTTCAGGGTGTTGATAACGATAAGTTCTCAAAGTTCGGTACCAAACTACCAAAGATGGACGCTAATTTTACAAAAACGGACGCTAATTTGCGTCTGATGGGTCCGGACGATAAATTCAGATGCTAAAAGCACGGATTCTTGTTGTGAAAGTTGAGTACCCAAACTGGAACAAAAAGCAAAGTTTAGTATCAATTGTATACTTAACTCAGTTTGTGATGGATACTCTTATCATTTTGTCACTTTTTTTTCCATTTAAGGTATGTTTCACTTATTTTGAAACGTTTTAAAATAGTAAGTATTTCACTTATTATGGAATGGAGGAAGTATAAAATAAGAAAAACTAGAGGAAATAATTAGTAAATAGTTGAAAAAAGAATTTGCTCAAAATATAATATAAAATGGGTCTTTATTTATAGAGTTCGAAAAATAGAGTCATTGGTATTTTTTATAATATTTTTTTAATTTGTATTTTTTAAAATATAAATGTTGCAAATTTTACAACAACTACATTTTAAGAACCATTTATGGCATGACAAGTGGTGTGCCACCCCTCCTTCCATTCATGACAATTTTAATCAGCAATTCACACATCCCATACAATTTTTTTTTCTTCCGCAATCAAACCACAATATTTGCTCTACTCATGGTTAAGGGTCCAAAAAATCACATTGTGCTCACAATCTTTGTTCTCATTCATGGTTAATGGTGCTTTTATTTATTCCCATTACTCCTTGATGTTTTATCCCTGATCTACATACATTTGAAGTCGTAATGAGCATTGGCTATTAGAGTTCAATTTCAATTAGGGAACTTTTGCAAAAGATATGAATAGTAACATAATAGGTGCTTTCGCCATAACAAGGGTGCAAACTTCCTCCCACCAAGCACCCTCCAGGATTAGCACACCGCCGCCTGGTTGTGTGCACTTACAACCACAAGGATGTAATGATCTAATTCAACCAGAATTTTGAGAGAACATTTTTCTAGGGAGAAGAGAGTGAATGATTGTGTATATTTCTCTAACCGGGGAAAAAGAATTTTTATAAGCTAGAGAACCAAAAGAAAAGGCATGGAAAGATATTGTGAGAAAAAGAAGGCATAGCAACTGCGACATTATCGACAAGAATAGATTTGCCGTTAGAATTTGATTTCGAGAATCCCGCAAAATAAAATCTTGGAAAAGACGGTTACTAAATGAATCGGGTCATAAAACGACCCATAAACAACGCTCGTCACAAGCTTGAGCCTCATCCTCGCGTGTGTGGTTTGTCAATCCTTCTAGCCCATTACCAAAAAATTAAAAAAGCTTAAAAGAGTATGGTGATAAATAAACAAGACAATAAGCTTGTATTCTTTCATTGTGGAACTTAAGCTTTTCATGAACAAAGGCACTGAAACAAATAATCTAACTTTGAGGTTTTTATTTCCAACAATATCTTAATTCATTTATTTTTCACCTATGCTTGGTAACCTAGCTTAGACAATCTGTGTATGAAAGCATTTGAAAGGAAATAAATTTATGGAATGGATGAAACCAAATATGCACTTCTCAAAATTTCGAAGTGACGAATAGGTGATAGTGCAACATAAATTATCGAATTATGTATGGGTTACTAAGAAGAATTATTGAGGTTTCAATGTGCGTGGTTAACAATAACAATTAATCCTAATGGACATGAGATATATAAAAAACCTCTCTAGTCTCGAACCCTAAACTAAACACCGCTGCCCAGAGCAGGCCGCTAGTGACCGGCCTGAGCACGCTGCTCTTTCGGTCATCGGCGAGCCTGCTCTAACATAGTAGCACTAGTTTTCTTTGCCTAGTGTTGTAGGAATTTCAGTTGGTTTCTTCCGCCGACTGCGAAGAAGAACGAGAGAAGCTTCCTCTCCATCTCTATTTCTTTCTCACCGGAGGTCCTTGTGGTGGACTTTTCATCAGTTAAGCGAGTGGAAGGAATTACTCAGATCTTTTTTAACAAATTCAAGCAGCCCCTCTCCAAATCTTCCTCAAATGCCACAGTCGATAATCTCACCGGTAAGCTAAAGTTTAGGGTAAGGGTTTCCTATTTGGGCTAGGAAGTGCTAAATTCCATGTGGTTCTGTTTATATAAGTGAATTTGAGAACGTATTATCGAAGCTAACCTTGTCACTATCGTTTTGTGGTTTCGGTGTTACACGATCTTAACAGTAAAGGTAAAGATTAGATTAGGGTTTCTGTGTTTTGGCATTAGGGTCGGTCGTTTTTTAAGTTGTCATCTGCCATTGTTTGGTTTAAAAGTGGTGTTGATTGTATCTCTTCGGATGACGTTAACAATGACGAAGATATATTGGATGGAATCGACATAGAAGGAGAAGGTATTTTTATATTATTTCAACACTAGTAGAAAAATGATAATTTGCGTCTCTCTATTTGCATCGAACAGTTGTTAGACGAAAATGCTCAGGAACAGACGATTTGCATCGGATCATAGTCAAAATCCGACGCAAATAACCATAGAAAATGAATAAAAAGAAGATTTGCGTTGGAAGTGCACAAAGGTGTGACGCAAATGATTAAAGCCAGGATGTAGATTCAACAATGTGCGTCGGACATCCACTTAGATACGACGCATATGATTATTTGGGCCCAACAATGTGCGTGGGATAATACTTAGCGTGTGGCGCAGATGAGGCCCAATATAAACGCGCGCTTCTTCCTTCTTTTTTATTTACAATTCCTACCAATTAACTTTTTCCTTCCTCATCTCACACAGCCGTCACTCTTTCCCTCTTTCTCCTTCTCTTTTTCCCATCTTTCTTCCTTCAAATACATGTGCTTGTCGCCGGCGAATACATCTCAATCATTCTCGTTGGAAATTAGATTCATCGTCACATCGCCGAAAATACTGATTTCGTGGTTGTTTGTCTTCGGATTCGTTCTTTAGTGAACTGCAATCCTTCGTGAACTGAAAATCTTCATTAGAAAAAAGGGAAAATCCTTCGTGAACTGCAATTCGAATATGGCAAATCCTTCGTGAACTGCATTCTGTACCATTTTGTAACAAGATTAATATTGGGTTAGTCTATGAAATTGAATACACATGGAAATCTGGGTAAAATTGTTTATATTTGCTGGTTGAGTTTAAAAGGTAACTTTGTTCTTTCATATCCTTTTTTCTCCTTCATCTGTGTTTCAATTTTTTCACAAATAAATCTTCTCTTTTTCTTTTCACTTTTTTTTCGCTTGTCTTAATTTTTCGTCATCTGTCAATGTTTCCAGATCTGTTTGAAGACCTCCTTGTTTTTTTCATTTTATTATGCGTCTTAATCGTTGCTGGTGCATTTGTTCGAATTATGAGAACGAGAAGGAAGGTCAAGATGTGAAGGAAACTCCAAAATTTTTGTACTATATTAGTTATTGATAGATTTGTTTTTATGAATTGTATTATATATATTATGAAATTCCAAGTATTTCTACAAATTCTTGCTTTATTATTTATTAGTTTTCTTTGATTTCCATCCTCTCTACACATTCATCGTCACACTTTGAATTTCATTTTTTTGGAGCTTTATGTTTGGTTGTGGGTTGATTTTTTTTTTTAAAAGGGGAAATTTGCGTCAGATGGAGGACTACGTACGACGCAAATGACTGGCCTGAGCTGTTGCCAGTCTCGTATCTGCGTCGCATTCCGAGCTTAGTGCGACGCAGATGATACACCTTTTGCGTCGCACATTGCTCCGCATGTGACGCAAATAGCCTCTCAAGTGCGTCGTGTCCTTATCCGACGCAGATCTCGTATCTTCCATTTGCATCGAGACCTGTGCTGCCGGACCAAGGTCCGACGCAAATTGACAATTCTGTACTAGTACAATGCAAGTATTTTGTTATAGATAATTAAATTTGAGGACATAGAAGATGAAGTTTTGTTTGGTGTTTGTGTATGTTCTTTTAAGATTTTGATATATTCAAAGTTATTTCCTATTTAAACTTTTCTTTTTATAATTTATATGTATAAGAATATAGTATGTAAGAAAGAGCATATTACTCATGGAATTAGAGCATAGTAGTAACTTATAAATCATCAAATAATAATATAAAGAACATATTGCCAGATCAATTAGAATATAATATTGACTTGGAAAAAAGCATTCATGTGTCACTTACCTATGAGGACCTTATCAAGTGCCTTTTAGAAACAAATATCCTACAATGATTATGCTCCATAAAATGTTTAACAAGAATATATAAACCAGATTCTTTGTCAACATCAAACTGGACAAGAGCTTTGCATCCACATCGAAAGTCTTTCTTACTATATGTCTTTGGCTCAAAAAAAATTTGACTCTTAAACCCAGAATAAGAACATAAATACATGTGTTGTCGAACTGTCTTACCTTCCCATCAGCCCTATATGCTATCTTCTCTTTCCTAGTACCAAAACCATGCTTGAATGCATAGTTATTATACAATTCATATGCTTCCTCATCAGATTTAACCTTTCTTAATAACAACTCAGAAGTGATTGCCTCCACAAACCCTAATCGAAATAATAAAAAAAATAACATCATATATTATGTCAAACATACAAAACTTTAATTTGACAGATCACTATTTTCATATTATATGCAATAAAAAACAAACTTTTCATCAAAGATTTATAGTTTCAATTTCTAAAGTGAGCAAAATATTTAAGTGTTACTTGGTTAACATAACAAAACTAATTGGAGTTAGTGAACAACATATTCATTATTTATCTTTCTTGATGTTCTTTATAAATTACTATCATGCTCTATTTTCATGGTCATATGTTCTTTTTTTCATAATGATTTCATATTTTATTTTATCAATCAATTATACAAATTTTTTTCCAAATCAATACCATATTCTAATTGCACTAGTAATGTTCTTTATATTCTTATTAGATGTTCTTTATAAGTTACTATAATGTCATAATTCCATGAGTCATATGTTCTTTTTTTCATAATGGTTTCATATATACCTTTTATCAATCAACTATAGTATATATAATGCTTTTTTCCAAGTCAATACCATATTCTAATCAAAGTAGCAATATATATATGTTCTTTATATTATTATTGGATGATTTATAAGTTACTACTGTGCTCTAATTCCATGAGTAATATGTATTCTTATTTACATAAATTATCAAAAGAAAATCAAATTTACATAGGAAATAACATTGAATATATCAAAATCTTAAAAGACCATACACAAACACCAAACAAAACTTCATCTTCTACGTCATCACATTTAATTATCTTTAAGAAATAATAACAAAAATACCTGCACTGAAATAATATAAAAATATCTTCTCCTTCTATGTCAATTCCATCCAATATATATTTGTCATTGTTAACGTCATCGGAAGCTATAAAACGACAATCCGGATCATCTCGAAATTCACAATCAATCTTTATTGGGGTTTTTTTTTTTTTGCAAAGTTACTTCGTAATTAGTGTTAATAATATGTCAAACTAAAAGATAACAGTGATTGCCAAAATACTAATAATTCCTCTGTTTCACAATAACTGAAACACTTTTCTTATTTGGAATTATCACAATAAGTGAAACTAAGCTCCAAATGGTTAAAAAAAAAAAAAAAAAAAAAAAAGCTCACTCTTATTAAAAATGTACCACCAAAAAGTAAAAAAGAGCACCACAATTTCAATACTTCTTCACTCTACTTCATTGTGGTCCCAGCTTTCTCTCTCTAAATTCCTTGATAACTCCCCACTTTCTCTATGTTTCACTTTATTGTGAAACGGAGGAAGTAGATAATAGAATTTTATCTTAAAAAAAAAAATTAATGTGATGGTAGTAGAGTTCCCTCAGCCGCAATTCGTGGGAGTATCTGTTGAGTTTTGCCTTTTTTTTCTTTAATTTATTTACTTTTCTTCACTTGCTTAACAGGATTGCTCTGCGTTTGATTTTGCTTGCTCTGCGTTTTGTAGCATGACCATGCTCCTCTACGTGGTCTCGAGTGTATAAACAAAATTGCACTTTTCTCCTATGATGAATGGAGTTTAGAAGGGATTTTGTTGTATGGTAGTAAGGAGGAATCAAAGTTTTTCGTTAATAATCCTAGAGGGTTTGTTATGGGTAACTAGTTGTTTATCGGGTGAAACCTCTAGTCATTGCGTATAATTAGTTTATTATTTTTTAATGAAATCAATTGAATTACATGTCCCCGTATCAGCATATACAATTAGATTACACGTGACGACCTCCAATACTTCATTATTTTCAATTAGTATTGAGTACCGGGTTCATAATAAATTAATTGCTATATCATTCACTTTTCACAAAATGGGACACTCTCTTAAGTCAAAATGAGTCATTTTTAAACAAAGAATAATTATTTACCTTAAATGAGCCACTTGTATATAAGTAAAAGTGACCAATTTAGGACAAAAAGTTACTCGGGCATAAAGGGTAACTTTTTGAATTAAATAAATCACTCCTATATAAGTTTAATAATGTGTTTATATATTTAAGACAAATAGTTATCCGGTGCATAAACTCGTATCATACAATGGATCAGTCCTTCAAATAGTTGATTCGACACGACAAAGTTTGTAATATCATTTTTAAGTCATAAAGGCATGTTCCATTTCCATTCCTACCTATAATTGAGTGAAATTAACAAAAATATATATTCTCAAATTTCTCCTTCAGGTAGATAATATTGTGTTTTTTATTTTGTAAAAGACTAAGCATAAATTAAGGTATGGTGGGCCATTAGAAATTTTATAATGTAGCAAAGTTGGTTTGATATTTTTATTATCACTATTATGTTAAACGGAAACTTGATAGGTACTATAACTTGTAACACGATAATATATTAATATATTACTCATTTACTTGATAAATTAATGTGCGAGTCCAATTTGTGTGTCAATTTAAGAAGCATAAAAACTTCTACATTCAATAAAAATATAAATATGGGCTTGTAGATTAGTTAGTTAGTGTATTTATATCTCAAAGGAGATGTTGTGGGTTCGAGCCTTAACACACACATTTTTATTGTTTAACTAGTTATTATGCTCGGGCTATGCCCCGGGTAAGAAAATATTTCAGTTATTAATATAATACTTTATGATAATAATATTAAATACAACTTAGTCTAGTGGTTAAGACTTTAGTATATTGTATTTGAGGTCTTGGGATCAAACCTTTATACTACACAATTTCTAAATTTTTTTATGTACATGGATTACATGAACTAAAACTCCCTAGAGAGAGCGCCATGTGGCACAATTTTTTGTTTATGCACACCTTTTAATATCTTTGTATGGATTTGTCTCAATTGCTTGAGAGGGTTAGTCGGGATTGTTAGTTTGTGTTTGAGATTAACAAAAGTTAATTCTCTTTTTATGTTAGCGATTGTCATAGCTCTCAAAACCTTTTATCTGAATGTTGCTCCCTAAAGTCTGGGGGTTCATAGTATGCTCACCGAGTTAAGACTCATGTAGCTTGTGAGAATCTCACAAGCCTGTTACCTCTGGCTCGAGTTTATTCTATCCTTTTAGGTCTATCCTTAATCTCAAGGTTACTCAAGTCCTCAAGTGTCTACAATGCTTATCCTCCCAACAGGTGTTTAATCATCTTCAATGGTATCTTTTCGGATGACTTTGGCAAGCTGGAAAGCTATAATCAAAGTCATAACAACAATCAAGAGTCCAACGGAGAAGAAGTTTCTACTCTTTTTGCTTGTATGTTGACGTTAGTTTGTTTTCTAAGTCTTGTAATTGTTACTTACTTTGTCTTGTTTGTTCTTGAAAGGGCATTAAATTGCCTTCTAATTTAGGTTGTATGTTGCTTAAACTTTATTAATTATAGATGAAACGATGTCAAAAATTAAAAAATGTGTGTGGTTATTGCTAATGTATATATGAGGTTGCTAACAAAAATTTACAGAAGTTTTAATTGGATTATTGTTGATATATATGAGGTTATTCATAAGGTCACACAATCATTAAGCATGCAATGCGTTACACATACGACGGACTGAATATTTGGTCAATCGTGAAAATCATATACTTCTTGTGGAAATTGTAACACCCCCACGACTCCTCCTTTTATAAACTAGGAGAAATTGCGGGAGTTGTTATGCCACGCATGATAATACGTAAGGCTAATCAGATAATACAGCGGAAGTCTTTTAAGATAAACTGAAAATACTTTAATACAATGGAAATAAGAAAGTATGTAAATGAATTACAAACTCCGAGACTATCCCATACTAGTCCCATATTCAAAAGTCAAACCTTGACCCCATTGGTCAAGTAAAGTCAAATATAAAATTCAAGATAACTTAAATAAGAAAGTATTCGTGTACTAAAACTCCCATCAGGATGCTTATGATTTCCATGCACATCAAGAACTTGTACCTGCAACTTCTTCTCTAAACTCTGCTCACCAAATGGATCATCATAGGGTTGTTGAGGAAAACAACAACCAAAAGAAACAAAGAAACACATACATCAGCAACGCTGAGTACATAACACAACTAACTAATGCGAGTAATAATGCATGCAATCCTCAATCACTTCGGCTTGCTCTTCTTACGACTCTACATGCGACAAGCATATAACTGAACTTACTAAATACTTTCGTTTATTATTATTTGGCAATGAACGGGCACCGTCCTCCTCTTAGATCATACGGGCTACTATTCTTGTGTAAGAGATCCCACACCTCTTACTAAAGTTCCATGAACTTTAAATAACTTGACTCGAGAATTTAAGCTTGTTAGTAATGAAAGGGTGAGAGTGAGCCTCTAGACTCAACATCTCAGAGATAAAGAATACGAGTGACACCTAGTCCACTCAAAGATCTTGATAATTGGAATTCCATAAACTTGCTTGATAAAATAAAAGCATTAACATCGTCATGCTAAGCTATATGCAGGAGTATAGTTTCACACTAACTCCCCCTTATGTTCAATACTCATGGGGGATCCATCCCAAGAGTTTTATTGCCAAAGCCCATTATGTGAGACACAATCACAATAATACATCTAGCAAATAAATTAATTTCTTATCTTTCTTTAACAAGTGAATGCAACAAACACCATAATTAACTCAATTCTAAATTCTTTGAGACCTTGCTCATCTTATTACTTTAATGACTCCATGAGTCCTTTTTCTTACTTTCTTAAGGATCCATGATCCAATCAATTGAGTCCTTGCTCAATGATTAAACTACTTGTGAGACCTTGCTCAATAACTTTAACTTGTGAGACCTTGCTCAACAAATATAACTTCTCATGAGACCTTGCTCAATAATATATAAAACTTCTAATGAGATCATGCTCAATAAAAATATAACCTCAAATGAGACCATGCTCAATAAAATATTCATAGGCAAGCCATAACTTCAAGAGTAACTTTAATCATGCTCAAAAGCAATAATCATCAATCACATGCTTTTCAAATATAGGAATAACTCAAAAGTTCCATTCCTAATCTCCTTTCTAAGTTCTCAACATATACTCAAACAATTTCAAGGCATAAGCCTCTCCTTACTCCTCATGCTCAATAATATATATATATATATATATATATATATATATATATATATATATATATATATATATATATATATATATATATATATATATATATATATATATATATATATATATATATATATATATATCCTTGAAACTACTAAAGTCAAGGTCAAAGTGTATGTACCTTGATTACACAAAAATCAACAGTCAAAAGTTTGACTGGCTTTAATTATTCTTGAAACCTACCAACAATAAAGTACTATCAATTGTATTCCAACAACAATTCAAAGCTACTAATAAATAAAAATCAGCATTTTAAATATAATAATAAAGCTGATTTTTCCTTACAAATGCTTTAAAAACTATTTTAAAGTCATAACTTGAAAACCTTTACTAGTAGGCAAAACCCACTACAAACTAATACTTAAAACTTATAAAAACTACTATTTTCCTAATAATTTATTGCTGTAAATTAATTAATAATAATAACAGAATTTTTTTTTTTTACAAGTGGTTCGAAAACCACAAAAGCCAAAACTTAACACTCGTCGGCGCCACCACGAGCACCACCTGTACCGCCACCGGCGCGGCAGCGGTAGGTGGCACTCGTCGTGCCCAGCTACTGCTGCTACACTGGCACGGCAGTGGCCACGCCACACTCGCCGGTGCCCAGCCAAACCCCACCGCCACAAGGTGGCCGGAAAACGCAAGGGGGAGGAGGAGTCCGAAAATAAAGGGGAAGAAAGTAAAAGAAGAAAGTAAAAGAAGAAAATAAAATTCAGAAAAATAACCTTTCTACTTTCCTTTGATATTTGCAAGATCTTCCAACAATTTTCAAAAACAAAAACTAGATTAGAACTTGAATCTTTGAAGAAATTGCTTAAAGAAAACTTACTTGAGGAAGAAAGAGTTTGAGAGAAAAACCCATCTTACTCATTCTTTTGAAAAGGTGGCTAGTGAAAAAAAGATGGGAAACTTTAGGGTTTCCTTTTTATAGTGGTAGCCAATTTGGGTAAAAGACCAAAATGCCCTTACTCATCAAATTGCCAAAATACATTTGATGATAAATTTCCAAAATAATCTTCCTACTAATATTAATAAGATACTTTCTTGAAAATACTGAAATACTTCTTTATGGAAATACTCAAATACTATTTTGGTAAAATGACCAAAATACCCTTCTGCTCTAAAATACTGAAATTAAATAACTTTAATAATTAAAAATGATTAAAACTATTTAATTAAATATCTTAAAAATATGGGGGATTACAGAAATCATGTTCAACTAGGATAAAAATGAAAAACTTGATTTCGTAACGTATCTATTTGCCCTAGCCCCCAAATTAGTTTGAACAATTCAATTTTTGGCTTCGGTTTAGCATCTTTAAATCCTTGCTTACTTCTCTATTTGAACCTTATATCTTATTTCACATCGAGTCATTTAACCCCAAATTCATTTTGAACATGATAATATGAGGCATAATGTAACTATTGTGTAGAATTTTAGGCTTGCAATTGTTGTAGATTGAATTTTGGGAACGAAAAGGGCATTTTAGGCCTATTTTTGCCTTTTCGCGTCCAATTCATACTTATCGCGTCATTTAACCCCAATTTCATTTTGAACATGATAATATGAGGTATAATGTAACTGTTGTATAGATTCTTAGGCTTGCATTTTTTGTTGGTTGTATATCGGGAACATAAATGTGATTTTAGGCCTACTTTTGCCTTTTCGCGTCCAATTCCTGTTTCTCGAGTCATTTAACTCCATTTTATTTTTGAATATGATAATATGAGATATAATATAACTAGTGCGTAGAGTTTTAGGCTTGCATTTGTTTTTGATTGAATTTCGGGAAGATATATGTCATTTTTAGAACTACTAACTACGATAAATGATTGAATTCTTATATTATGTGTTTATTCCTTGGTTGTTTTGCAAGGTTTATATGAATAACACACCAAGTTTGAGGGCCTTCACCACAGACGAATTACATGAAGTTCGGGATGAGTTGGCGTCCCATATTTGTGATGATTGCTTCTGATACATTTTGGTGGAATATCGTGATATGATTAGCTACATCTACTAGTTTGTATCAATTCTATGCACACTTTTTACATTATTAAATATACATATTTAAAGTTAATTATTACGTTCAAAAACTTGTCATATGTTATTGCAATTTGATCGGATTTTTTTTGCGCCAAAGGGAGGTTTTGGGTGGGGGGCTGTCATGGTGGGTTGTTGGGCTGGGCTATGGGGCTGGTTGGGTGCTGGCAGCAATGGATGGAGGGGCTGGCAGAGGGTGGGATGGGGTGGGGTATAGGAGAGTGAAGGGGGGGGGCTGGGTCGAAGGGAATGGCAGGGGGAGTGTAGGGAGTGGGCTGTGCTGAGTGGGCAGGGTTTGGGGGAATGGGGGGAGTGCAGGGGGTAGGGGCAGGTGGGCTGGGGTGGGAGTGGAGTGCAGGGGGCTGGGCTGGGGTGGGGAGTGCAGGGGGTGGGGCAGGTGGGCTGGGGGAGTGCAGGGGCAGGGCAGGGCTGGGTGTGGGGGGTGAGCTCTGTGTGGGGGGGGGGGGTGGGCAGGGCTGGCAGGGGGAGTGCAGGGGTGGGTTGGGGTGGTTGGGTGTGGTGGTGGGCAGGGCTGGCAGGGGAGTGCAGGCTGGGTGTGTAGGGGGTGGGGGCAGGTGGGTTGGGGGTGGAGTGGAGTGTAGGGGGCTGGGAGGGGGTGGGGAGCAGGTGGGCTGGGGGAGTGTAGGGGCAGGGTTGGGCTGGGTGTGGGGGGTGAGTTGTGTGTGGGGGGGGTGGGGGGGCAGGGCTGGGAGGGGGGAGTGTAAGGGTGGGTTGGGTGTGGGGGTGGGCAGGGCTGGGAGGGGGAGTGCAGGGCTGGGTGTGGGGGCGACTGGCTGGGGTGGGAAGGGCAGGGGGCAGGGGCAGGGGAAGTGCGGGGCTGGGGGAGTGCATGGCAGATTTATTTTTTTAGAAATAAAAATAGGAATACGAAGGGTTGCGGTTTTAAGCCTAAAACGCAACCCTTTGAGCTACGAAGGGCTGCGTTTTTGGCCTGAACCGCAACCCTTCTTTTCTATTGAAGGGCTGCTATGGAAAGGGATGCTGGCCAAAAACACAACCCTTAGGGATGTTTTAACCGCAGTCCTTCCTTATTTTTTGCACTAGTGACAACTATGAAGTATCTAATTATCAATCTATAGATGAGGTTGCCGCAAATGCTACCTAAGAATTTAGTTAAATTGCTCTCATCTCCTTTGATATAGATAAACTTTGCTTCATCATGAAGTATATGGACGAATTCATTTATCATACACCAAGGTGTATAGGGTGTATCATGAACACAATACACCCCACACTGATTTTTACTTATTTGCTCATTTGGAACTCTCTTTTTTAGCACACTTTGCTCATATGTATTATTTCAAATGAGAAATGAGCACCAAAAATTAACATTAGATGTACCATCCTCACGATTCTTCAGCGTGTATGATAGAACATCTGAACTATGGTTTCCTCCAGGGGTTGTTGCAAATCCTGGTGGTTGCCAAAGGCAGTGATATATACAGTAGCTCGTTGTGTGCTTCAATGCATTAATGATATGCATGACACGCAAACTGTTCATAGAGACATTAAACCTTCCAATGTGTTGATAAATTGCAAAGGAGAAGTGAAAATTGGTAATTTTGGGGCGAGTACTAAAGTCACCGTGAGCTAGTTCAATTCAATTGAAGCGGGTCAAGGAACTTCGGCCTATATGGGCCCAGAAAAACATGACCCACTAAAGTGGGATTGCAGCGATGGAGGTATAGAGTGTTTTGCTGTTGATGTATGGTCCTTCAGGATAGCGTCGTTAGAGTGCTATTTAGAGCAGCAAAAGCCAGATATGGCAACGATAACTTGCACCATCTGCTTTGGAGACGAGTGACGATAGAGTCACCAGAGACCATGCCATCAGAGTGTCAGGGGTTTTTAAGGAGGTGTTTGGAGAAAGACTGGAAAAAGAGAGGTTCATTTCAGAACTTCTTGGTCATCCTTCTATTAATAATGGTAGCTGTGATTCCAACGAATAGATGTTAAGATATCTGCGTAAACTCTGAGTGAAGTCGACTAGAATTGCTTTGCATATATAGTAGCATTAGACATCAGTAGTCTTCATTCCTTTTTACCTTTATAATAGCTTGTTTCTGCATGTGGTTTTATACAATAGATTTGAAGTCTAAAAGCAAGAATATAAAAGGAGATGAATGGACAAAACATTGTAGTCCCTGTGTAAGATTCCACTAATCATTAATGTCGATCACTAGTTCACAACTTTCCAGAAAATGTCCGGCCAGCATGTCTCATATGGTCAAACAGAGCTCTTGCTAAGGCTCTCCCTACTCCCTAGATAATTATGTAAATAACAGTTCACATGAAAGATAAATACAATTTACAACAAAAGTTTGAGTGGAGTCTTCAAGCTTTAATTTTTCTATCAAAAGATTTGACTTCTTAAAAGTTTAATGCTTGAATAAATAAGGATGATAACCTTCTTCACATTATACAATGCAGTAGCAGTATCCATAATAAGGGGACAAGGCAAATCTCCAGTCGAGAATTTCATTCATTTGAATTGGGCGTTACTCATTACGAAGGACCTACCTGTGTTCCACGACAGCCAATGATCAATATGACAGTAATTAAGACAATGCATCAACTTACAAAATGCAGTAATTACAGAAGCATGTAAAGTTGTCAGGTAGACTACAGCAGGACGCTATACTACTAAGTAACATGGGAAGATCAAAGTATTATATTTCTGAAGTGATTAGATTAATAACAAATAAAGAAAGATCGACTCAGAAAGTCCGTACATTTCTAGTCCTTTATAGTATTATTATAACCACACAGTGATACACCATATGAGGAGTTGAGGACAAAATATAAATTGTTCCAAAAGAGATTCCAATGAGAGGTAAAAGAACTGCAAATACATCATTGATCATTCTAATTGCTAATATTGCAATATTCATATCAGTTGGCTGGATTTCTTCAATTGTGAACATTGTGATAGAGCTGATGAAGTACAATTCTACAATAAAACATTTTAATCTCATTTCTCAAGGTATCAGCTAATAATTTTTTGGTCTCAGCTCAAGGCCACCTGGTTTAAGTGTTGTAATATCTGATATTGGTCGAAATGGCTATAGTGAAGGGTACAAGACTAGAAAAATTGGTAAGGGCAGACATCAAATGCATAGCCAGCAAGTGTTCAGGAAAGATAAACATTTTTAATCTATTTGACTTTATTTACATAATCCTGTTTTGAGGGGACACTCTCACCAAAAAGATGACCTCCGTGGACAGTAGCTGAACAAGATAGAGAAAAGTTGGGGCAGGCTACAAGACCAAAATAGGAGGTAACCACCCAACATGTGTCTCACGAAATATAGAGTTCCAAGAAATCATTGCTGCGTCTAAATTGTCACCACTTTACCAATACCCCAACTTGGACATCCACTGAAAAAATTCTTCTCAAATGGGCAATTCCTGCAAGTGCTGTCTCAACTGCAAAGTAAAACAGTACACCAACACCCCCCCCCCCCCTTCCAACAAAAAAAAAAAAGTCTAGCCTTTCAGGGTCCTTGTAGAGCATATATCAGATACATGGTTTTAACTTTCAAGTGTTTGGATTTTCATTGATGTTATCGAAGCAGAAGTTAATGAACAGAGGTCATGGAATTTAAGGATAGTCGAAGAAAGAGAGTTGATTTCTTTAGTCGCAATTGAACTAGACTAACGTCAGGAGAGAAGTTAGGCAAGGTCAACACACTCCCCTAATTAAGAATTAAGGTAGCGAGCACCTCATCCACCTTATATATAATACGGCTGATGAGTGATCTAATACAGCTATGCAAGTACTTACCATAGGAGATAAATAGACGTGAAGCCCAAACAAGTGATAGAGATACATATAACGGAAAATTTAACCTAAATGGACAGTAGTAGCCGGGTCCAATATGCCTCTCTTTTACTTTTTAGCCACACCATCATACCAAGGTAGAGACTACAGATTTGGAGGCATGTCAAACTGTGGTTAAGAGAAACATTCAAAAGAAGTCATGGGAACAAATACAGTTGGCTTTGCAGCAAGCAACAATGAGAAACTTTAAGTGATTCTCACATTCTCTAAACAGCCCTCACACTCATGCAGTTACGCTTACGCAGTTACAAGGGCTTAATCGCCTTAATGTGATACTGTCCCTAATCGAAAGAGTGTACCTCGTGGATCGGTCCTATTCTAAAGCCTTTTGAGTACTACCTTTAAACGGAAAGTAAAAGGTTGAAGCATCTAGTCATAATTCTTGAAACATTTTTTTGGCAAAGAATATAGCCATGGCTTCTCGTCTCAGACCTCAAAGCCAACAATTTACTTCTCCAAAGGGTCTCCATAAGACAATAATGCCACGAAGATATAAGTCAAGTTTTTTAAGGTTGTCTTCCTCCCCTTGGACTAATCTTTGTACGTTCAGATCCTCAAGTCAATGTTCTTGCTCTATTTTCAAGACTCTTCCTGTCTTCCATCCATAAATCGTGCAAATCCCTTCCCTTATTTTAGGTTGTCTTCCTCACCTTGGACTAATCGTTGTACGTTCAGATCCTCAAGTCAATATTATCATTCCTTGCTCTATTTTCAGAACTTCTCCATCCATCAACCATCCAAATCCCTTCCCTTATTTTAGGCAACAATCACTAAGACACTGCCCTCACAGCTGACAGACCCTAAGAAGATATATAAACTTGTGTTACAAAGCTCCCATGATCCAATTGACTATCATTTCAAAAGTAGTTACATAGCATCATACATGCTATTTACTATTACAAAGCTCCCATGGTCCCATTGACTATCATTTCAAAAGTAATTACTAGTCCACTATACCTTGGACTTCTCGTGTCGATAGTATTATGGACTAGTAATTTGAAAATGGACACCTCTTCCCAAAGCTTTCCAGATGCATAAGAACTAAAAAACACTTCCTTGGGGAATGATGGGAGTGATGGGAATGATAAAACAAATCAATCACATAACCCCTGCAAGGAAACAATGTTTTTTTGTGAAAATAGAACAGCAATAGTCCTCCTTAAGAAAGATACATTTTTTATATTTAAAGATGTACCCTAGTAACTATCAGCATCTGAAAGAACAGATGTGTCCTAACGATGCATAACATGCAAAGTTCAAAAATTATTCATATTCAACAAAAGAAAATACAATCAACATTCTCACGAAGGGGAAAAAAATTGAACCTGGCTTAGATATGAGGTTGATTCGAGATCGAGGTGCCTCGAACATCCAACTATCCTCATCTAATGACTTAACTTGTTTATTAAGTGCATCCATCAAATCCGTTTTCAGTACTGCAAAAATAGAGGTCAAGCAGGAGATCAATCACCACATGCTCCACTTAAACGATCATCAAAACTTCTAACTAATTGCTCATGTTTATTCAAAACATATCAACTTCAGACTCAAAACATCACATCCCCTTCAAAATCTTCTGGTTCAGATTCAGAGTTTATTAAAATAGGTAATGGTGGAGAAAAAGGGAAGGAAGAGGAAGAAGTTGCCTTCTTTGGATAAGGCAGTGGGGGGAGGAAGGTTAGGGCGAATGAAAGATCTATTTTTCCTAGCTCTTTAATAAACATCATCCCTCCGAAAATGGAGAAATTCGAAGGGAGAATGGAGCTCCATCTTCCCCCTCCCTTTCTTTTCCTTCCCCTTCCTCCTCTATTCCCCCCCCCCCCCTCTTTGTTCTCCAACCAAATCGTTAAGATGCACGCAACGGAATTTCTCATGCAAAATACAACACTTCCTTGTAAATTTTGTAAGCAACATACTAATTTTATATGCTTCCCTAGTTTTGATTGCTACATGCTACTTGAGATTTAATTCTCTAGATGGGATTCTTTAATTTGACAAAAAATGATTTATTCTAGTATTTTCTTTCACCATATAGCCTAATAACTTCCTTCATAACAATAAACCACGTATCAAACAAAACCCAAAAAAAAAAGCTTCAAAGAAAAAGAGGCAAAATTCATAAGAAAAACATATGTTCCTCCCTAAGTGGTGCACCTAAGTTATAACCTAGTAGTTACAAGTAGTTGAATTTAATAAATTAGAAAAGCAGTGTAGAGTTGCAGAAAAAATGAGAATTGAAAGCGACGAAAATAGAGAAAAAAAGAGAGAGAAAAGGGAGGTTACCATGAAGAGCTTCATCCTTGGAGTCGAGAAGAGAGAGTAATTGAGAAGAAGAGAGCTGGAAATCATCAGGAGATAAAGCAACGCCATTGTTGATGTTGTTGGTAGGGGGATGGTGATGGCTGTTAATACCACTGCCGGTGCCTTGCAGCGCTGATGTCGTCGCCATCCCTCTGCTTTCCGGGTCAAGTGTCAAATTTAACGCCTAATCAATGATTAAATGGTGTTATTAGATGTTGCTCGTATTTAATTAATTTGTCCATATTTTTTACGGTTTTTTCACCACGTATTCGTGTAATTCTTCATAATTCATGGGTACCCTTCTTTTTAAAAAAAACTAGTATTTAGGCCCGGGCGTTGCTCCGGGTTGGTACGGTTTTTCGAACTTGATATGCATCTTCTTTCCATTCCCATTAAAATATATTAAGGAAAACTCAATATTTAAACGGTACACATATAATAATGTGGACACGTATTGCATGATTAAAAGTTGGTTGAGATGGTATTGTGTCATGTATAATAGCAAGAGGTCACGGGTTCAAATCTTGCTAGAAGCTCATTTTACTTTTGTTAATTGACATGACTTATGTACACATTGGACCATTTTAATATATACGGAGGTGCCACATGGCGCATATACATTATCACGCACGCCTTTTAATATATTTGTATAGATACACTAGATACTCTTACTATTTCAATAAAATTCACAAAATATTCTTAATAACTAACGGTGTTAAGTTTTCGCTAGTCATTGATCCTAATCAACCCTCTAACCTAACCCTTAAGCCCTAATCCTAACCTCCTAATACCTAACCCCTACCTTAACCACCCAACCACCACCCCTCCCCTACCCACGCAGCCTCCCCCACTAAAGATGGCAACCCAGTCTAGATCCGAGCCTAGTCCGCTTCGGTCTGAAGGGAAAATTCTGAGTCGACTACCACAAAAAAAAAAAATGACTCCAACTCCGTTTAAAAAGTCCAACTCCGAGTCGGAGGAAGGTCGGAGTCGGATCTCATAAAATAATCCGACTCCAACTTTAAGTCAATCAATCCTTTTTTCTTACTTATGTTAATGTGTTATTTATGTATAACCTCACTTTCAGCCAATTGTATTATATAGGATTTTCCTATTGAAAAAATGATTGTTAAAAATAATATTAATATTTAGATTATTTGCACTATATAAGATTTTCATATGATTATAAGAATAAATTATAATGATTCGATTATTGTATTATAGAAGACTATTCTATTATACAAAATGGGTAGGTGTTCGGGGTCGCATTTTTGGATTTTAAGTCGGATGTTCATATCTAAAGTCGGGTCGGAGTCGGATTTTCGGAGTCGGTGTCGGTGTCGGATTTAAAATCCGACTTCCTGTAGGGTCGGAGTCGGATTATGTATAATTGGTCTAAGTCTGACCCGTTGCCATTCCTACCCCAACCCCTCCCCCCACCACCCTCGTCGATCCCCCCTCCCCACTCCCACCACCCCTTCGAATTTTCCCACCCCCACTTCCGTCTGGCGATGGGTAGGATATGGACAGGGTCCTCTAGGATCCAGATCCGTTTTTAGGTAAGGATCCATATCCTACCCGGATCCACTGGGTAATAATAATGAGGATCTAGATCCAGATATGTATGGATATGGATCCAGATATGTATGGATCCTACGGATCCGGGTCCTAAACGGATCCTTGCTTATTGTCTTCATACTATCCTAATTATCATAATAATTAAAAATTTTAAACAATAAAGTCATCTAATATCAACCCAAAAATACATCTAATTTTTGAAAAATAATCATTGCAACCACTTACAACTATTCAATTATCAAACTGTAGATTAGTTATCGACCCAATTTTCGAATTTAATTATCCGGTAAATTCGCACAAAAATCACACATTAATTAGAACAATAATTCGAAATTCAAGCGAAAATCCATTTTACATGTAATAACTAATATTATAATATTATCAAAATATAATATTAAATTATAATAATATTATAAAAACGGGTAAACGGGTCTGGATCTGGGTAATAATTTAGGACCCGGTCCAGATCCATTTTTTTGATGGAGGATCCAGATCCTACCCAGATCCATAGGGTCCAAAATTTGAGGATCCAGATCCGTCAAAAATGGATCTGGATCCACGGATCCGGGTAGGGTCCATCACCCACTACCATCTCTACAGTGTTCTTAGAGGTCTCAATCTCTCTCTCTCGTCCTCCATCATTGATATATCCTTGTTTTCAAAAACTAATTTTGGAACATGATTTCAAAAATTGCATTCGTAAACTGATTTCGAAAATTGTTCGCTAGTGGTTTTACGGTGGGCTGGGAGGTAGGTTTCAGGGGAGGAGTGAGGAAATCGACGGGGGAAGGGGGCTGTTGTGTGAGTGGGGGTGGGTTGGGGAAATCGATGGGAAAGGGGGGCTGATTCAGGGGGTGAGAGTGAGGGAGGGGGTGGGGAGGTGGTGGTGGTGGTTGGATGGTGGGGATGCTGCAGAGGGTGAGGGAAGGGAGGTGGTGGTGCTGTCGCAGGGGGTGAGGGAGGGAGAGGGGGAGGGGAGGTGGTGATGGGTTAGAGTTTGAAGTTATGGGGTTAGGGTAGGGTTAGAAGTTAGGGTTTAGTTAGTTTTTTTTTTTTTTTGAGGGGAGGGTTTAGTTAGTTAATTAGGATTTAATTATGGTTATAAAGGTTAATTAACCCTAATGATTAACGGAAACTTGACACCGTTAGTCATTAAGGGCATTTCATACATTTTACCCCGAAAGTAAGGGTACCTGATGCATTTTTTTAAAAGAAGGGGTACTCCATGAATTTTGAAAAATCACAGGGTACCTGGTGAAAAAACCGTATTATTAAGGATTAGGGATGGCAACCCACTCTGAATCCGAACCTAGTTCGCTCCGATCCGAAGGAAAAAATTTGAGTCGACTCCGACAAAAAAGTAATCCGACTCCATTTAAAAACACCGACTTCGAGTCAATCAATCCTTTTTCTTATTTATTTTAATGTATTATTTATGTATGATCCGACTTCGACTTTCAGCCAATTGTATTATATAATATTTTCTTATTAAAAAAATGATTATTAAAAATAATAGTAATATTTAAATTATTAGTACTATATAAAATTTCCATATGATGATTAGAATAAATTGTAATGATTAAATTATTGTATTGTAAAAGACTATTCTATTTTTAAAAAATTGGCAGAAAAAAAAAGTCGGATCGGGTTCGGAGTCGGATGTTCGGATTTTAAGTCGGATGTCCGGATTTTAAGTCAGAGTCAGGTGTTCGGATTTTAAGTCGATCGGATGTCGGAGTCAAAGTTGGACTCAGATTTAAAATCCGACTTCTTGTAGGATCTGAGTCATATTATGCATAATCCGGTCCAAGTCCGACCCATTGCCATTCCCTTTTAGGAGTTTTTAACTACAATAATAAATAAATAGAAAATAATTTGTCGTTTCGCTCAAAATAATACAAATTTTCGATTATTATGTAATATAGTAAATTTTATATCAAAATTCCTACAATAGGTCAATGTGACATAGAACCTGTAAAACAAGTAAAAAGAAGAATTTATTTTTAAAACCTCAAAATCTCTCTTTTTCCCTCTCCCAATGACCGGAAACCACGCCATCCCCCTCCCTCACCGCGAAACCGCCCTCACCCCCCCTTCCACGTTTAGATACATCTCCACCTTAGCCAATCGAAAATCTCATACACATACCACGGAAGAAGCAATGACAACTACAAGGTGGAGGAAATGATTCCACAGTGTTGGAAGGAAGGGCAAAGATTTTTGGGGGCGAGATGACTAGGTTTGGTAGTTTTGGGGGTTGGGGTGGCTGGGTTTGGTTGATTTCAGTGTGAAGGAGTGGAGGGGTGGTTTTCGGGCTGAAGTGGCTAAATTTGGTGGTTTTCATGGGTGAAGGAGTGAAGGGGGGGGGGGGTTCGATGCTTTAGTGGCTGAGGGGTGAAGGAGTGGAGGGGGGTGATTTTCAGGGGTGTGGTGGCTGGGTTTGGTGGTTTTAGGGTATGAAAAATTGGAGGGGAATGGTTTTCGGGGTGTGGTGGCTGGGTTGAGTGGTTTGGGGGTGGGTGGTTGGGTTGGGTGGTTTTGGGGGGTGAAGGCTAGGAGGGTGGTAGTTTTCGCCTTTTCGGGGGGGGGGGTATAGGGTGGCTGGATTTGGTGGTTTTCAGGGGTGAAAGAGTGGCGGGGTGGTTTTTTCGAGGGTGGGGGTGGTTGTGTTTGCTGGTTTTGGGAGGGTGAAGTCTTCGAGGGTGGTGGTTTTCGGGGTGGACGTGGTGTTTTGGGTGGTTGGGTTGGGTTGGGTTGGGTTGGGTTGGGTTGGGGTGGGGTGGGGGAGGGAAAGAAAGAGAAAAAGAGAAAAAGATTTTTTTTATTATTTTTAATACAATTTTAAAAACAACTAATGAAATGGCGACAAGCGTCCCATTTTACCTGTTTATCAGGTTGCATCACGTTTTGGCTTACTCTAAGAATTTTGGAGTAAAGTTTGTAATATTCAAAAGTAATCTAAAGGTTGTATTATTACGAGAGAATCGGCCAAAGTTTGTATCATTCTAGTTAAAAAATTCTTTTATTTATGGAAAGTGGCCTAATTTTTTTTTATTTTAGGTTGGAAGATGGAGGATTTTTTTAGTGTTTAGAGAGCTACAAGAACAAATGATGAATCAATTCTATAATCTCTTAAAGCCGGTAAAAAATTCTTACTAACCGAGTTATCCTTCCACTAGGGGAAAAAACATAAAGGGCTGCGCAGGAAGGGCTGCGCTTTTCGTAAAAGTGCAGCCCTACTAGTGAACGGCTGCGCTTATTTAAAAAAGCGCAGCCCTACTAAGCAGAAGGGCTGCGCTTTTTAAAAAAAGCGCAGTCCTTCACTAGTAGGGCTGCGCTTTTTTAAATAAGCGCAGCCCTTCTGTAGGTAAGAAGGGCTGCGCTTTTTTAAAAAGCGCAACCCTTCTGCTTAGTAGGGCTGCGCTTTTTTAAAAAAGCGCAGCCCTTCCTGAAAAAATTTGAAATTTCGGAATCGCGGGCTTTGAAATATTGAGCGGGGATTCGTCAAATATATTATCCCTCATTCTCTCTCCTCTCTCACGTCCCTCATTATTCCTTTCCTCCTTCTCTCTCATCCTCTCTTCTCTCTCATCCTCTCTTCTCTCTCAAAAACTCCCATAAACATTTGCGACAAAAACCTTGAAATGATTTGCACTAAACATGGCGACGGAGTCCGATTGCCTATTGTGATACCTTTTCAGAAGCGGAACGAGCCAACGAGTCAAACACACGGCTATGCCGTGATGTTTAGGCTTTTTAAGCCATCCGAGTTCGTTTAAACCTCCAAATACCCATTTTAAGTTTTTCCGAAATTTTTTTTTTCCTTTAAATTATGTATTTGGGTTTTGTTTTATGTATTTAAACATTATTAGGTTGTAGTTCTTGTATTTTTTCAGATCTATAATGTTCTTGTATACTTCTCTTTGTTATATATTTTGATTAATGTTCTTGTATACTTCTCTTTGGTTTGATTAATGTTCTTGCTTGTATACTTCTCTTTGTTTTGATTAATGTTCTTGTATACATCTCTTTGTTTTGAATGTTATTCTTGTATACTTCTCTTTGTTTTTTTTGATTAATGTTATTCTTGTATACTTCTCTTTGTTTATTTTGATTAATGTTATTCTTGTATACTTCTCTTTGTTTATTTTGATTAATGTTATTCTTGTATACTTCTCTTTGTTTATTTTGATTAATGTTCTTGTATACTTCTTGTATACTTCTCTTTGTATATTAGTTTTTGTTCCTTTTTTTCATTTTCGTTTCATTCTTTTTATTGTTTTGGGTTTAGTATTTTCGTTTCGTTTCTCTTCTCTTCTGTTTAATTTCAGAAAATGTGAGATTATGAGTAAAAAAATGACAAAAAAAATTTTTTTTTTTTGGTATGAAGGGCTGCGCTAGTTAGGAAAAAGCGCAGCCCTTCTAGCCCAGAAGGGCTGCGCTAACTAGCGCAGCCCTTCTGGGCTAGAAGGGCTGCGCTTTTTCCTAACTACCGCAGTCCTTCTAGCTTAAGGGCTGCGCTTTTCTAGCGCAGCCCTACTTAAAAAGTGAAGGGCTGCTACTGAAAGGGCTGCTGTCAAAAAGCGCAGCCCTACATGCCTTTTTTAGCGCAGCCCTTCTTCATTTTTCCACTAGTGTTCACTCTCAGATGGAGGTTCCTATCAGAGTACAATTTTCTTGTAAGTTAATATGATCTTGGGCTAAATATATATTTTGGGAGTGGCTCTAGTTGGGATTAAACCTCCACCCTCATCTTCCATACTTATTGATTGTTTCATTGTATTTGGCATATAAATGGTAAGTAATTACTCCCTCGTCCCATAATATAGTGGTTGTTTCTCTTTTTTGAGGTTAAACTTTAAAATTTTTGACCAAATATTCTCATTAATATATACAAAGAATGTGGAATATTGTTAGGTTCGTCTCAATGTGTACTTTCATATATTAATTTTTTTATAATTTTATCAAATACAAAGTTGGAGATATCAAAGGTTAAAGGTATTGGAGACCTTGCAAAAAGAAAACAAGCATTAAATTATAGAATGGATGCAGTATGAGAAATATCCTCACTTATGGGTTGTTAATTTGGCTACAAGGTTGCTCAATTATTTTTAGGACAATGTGTCCATGTCAATTAAACTTCATTAGTGGATTACAAAATCGCCAAATAATATCATTTCCTAAGAGAGAGTGTGAAGTCTCATACCTAGATGTGGATTATACTCTTAAGGCTTAACAATTTTTAGAGTGAAAAACCATTCGTTGATTTAAATTCATACGACATCTATATCTATAAAGATAAAAAGCTAACAAACACATATCAAATTGAAATAAATATAATTATAAAAGTTTATTCATCATACATCAGGATTTACATGCACATGATATATCCAAGACTAATTTTTGTTATTGACTCATTTGGAACTCTTCTTTTTTAGTACAATATGATCCTTTGGATGTTTTTAATGAACAATGAATAGAAAAATAGCTTTCGGTGTACCATGACACACCCGAGTGTATGATGAAATTTTTGTAATTCTAATATGGTAAAATTAAATCACAATCATTGAGCATATTTAGTACATAAGAAAATCATCGTCTTTCTCATGACTATTGATGCAACCTTTTGCATGGGGGTCTATCGATTTAATGTAGAGTTTTGAAGTAGAACTAAATTTAATCCAACTTATTGTAAATGAAGAATTGACATTTTTTGTAGCCTTAAGACTTAAAAGCTATGTATACTAATAAACCTTGCTTATTTTGTCCTAGGTTTCACCTTCAAAATTGCTCTAACCATTTACCCCTCAAATTCGACACTTTCAACCAAAATAATCATATATGACAGTTTTATCAATTAAAACATTGTCCAACTAGGATAAATCGCCACGTGTCATGCATTTCACTAATGCATTGGTCAAAAAATTTGATGACTCCTCTAATCATGTGAAATTCAATCAATTACAATCTTCAATCATGTGCAAGTGGATCACCTAAATCAAAATTATTCCTAAATTGGAATACTTGATTTTATGGATTGATCTTTGATTAACTAATTCAAAATTATTCCCATGAATAAAAACGTGATTTGAGAAATTTAGAGTAAGTTATGCATTATGGACGGTTTTCCTAAGGAAAAAAACCGAATTAATTTTTTTTAACATTGTTTTACACCCTAAATCCATCACTATAAATACTCAATCATACCTGTATTGCATTACTACACTATACTCCACAACCCTAAAATCCTTGCTCTACTATCATAAAAAAAAATTATCCTCATCACTGATCGTTGGTAACAGCTCAGATGACTGACCTTGGCGAAGATTGACACTCGATCTAAGGCTTGAGGGCCAACCTTGTGAAAAGACATGGAGGCGACAAGCTTGTTGTTTATCCAACCGGTTAATACTGACTACAACAGACTTGTCGGTCAAGCAAAAGCGTTTTACTGCATAGCAAAATAGTAGCAACAACTGGGAACCAACCAATAGAGTTGAGAGGAAGATAACATCGAACGACACCATCATAATATCATATATTCACAAGAATCGAAACTTCAACCACAAAAAAATTGAAGGATGATTTTTTTTTCTCATCAGCAGAAAGTTACTTCAAAGAAGCATATACTTACTGACGAAATAATTGAATTAGTTGTAGTTAAAATTATTGTCTTCATGCAATGCTATTGATAAAATAGAGAAATTTTGTATGGGTATTTCACATGATGATCAATTTAGACTTTCTATTGATACTTTCACACTTCTTTTTAATATTCACGAAATTTTTCTAAAATGTTGTGCATCTGCATCAAATAATAAAATATCAAAAACATATGCTCTGTATATAGTAATTCGAGAATTCATCAATCAAACCCATGAAAGTATCCTCCGTCCTCTTTTGAGTAGAATGATGGGCTCTTAGGGTTAGAAGTGGGCATGAAACTTTTCGCTTTCAATTTTTTCTAAAATACAACAATCTTATAAAAACTTGGAGAAATTGAAAAAGATTGTAGGCTTGAGATAAGGAAATGAGTAAGAGAGGATGAAATATTGGTTGTGGCTTTCTTTTACCTCTTCTCATTTAACTGGGTAATCCTGTTCTCCCCAGCTTATTTTCAGTTCAGTTCAGCTCAGTTCAGTTCAGTTCAGCTTAGCTCCATTCTTTTATAACCATTTTGTTAAATATTATTATTATGTTGTATTCTTCTTCTTCTTCTTCTTCTTCTTCTTCTTCTTCTTCTTATTATTATTATTATTATTATTATTATTATTATTATTATTATTATTATTATTATTATTATTATTATTATTTATTATTATTATTATTATATTATTATTATTATTATTATTATTATTATTATTATTATTATATTATTATTATTATTATTATTATTATTATTATTATTATTATTATTATTATTATTATTATTATTATTATTTCTATATATTATTTTGTTTATTACAACTTTACTCATTATTACTACTATTATTATTAGGAGGAATATGGTTTAGGTCAAAAGCACAAATAAACTTAGGTTTGTAGCCCATAAACTAATGAAATCGCGTCAAAACGGGTTATGATGCAATTTTGCGCGTTCCGACCCAATCATTATTTTTATTACTAAATATTATTATATTAATAAAACAGTAATATTATTTACTTCTTAAATATTATTGTTATTATATAATCATCATCAAATATTAATTATCATCATCAAGTATTAATATATTAATACAAATAATATAAAATAATTATTATCAATTATCATTATTATCATTAATTATGATTATTATTAATAATTTATGATTATTAATATTATTTATTTATAACTATCATTTAAAAATATTCAAAAATACTATTATTATTATTCATTATTATTACTTATCATTATAATAATTATTTAATATTCATAATATTATTGTTTAAATATTAATTATATATTTATTACATTCAATCTAATTCAATTCAGTTTAATTCAATTCAATTCAGTTCAGTTCAACTCAGCTCAGTTCTGTTCAGTTCAGCTCAGTTCTGTTTGGTTTAGTTCAGTTCAGCTGTTTTATGAGTATGCTCAAGAGAACATGCCCTAAGAGTAGGACAATTGTAGAGTTCTCTCAAAAAATCACGAAAGAAAATGAAAAGAGTAGCATTTTGTTTTCTTTATAACTATAAGGGCATCGTTGAGTTCTAATTCATAAGCCAAAATATGAATTTTGTTTCCAATATCACATCCAAAACATAAATAAACTTAGTAATACCATAATGCATTTCAAAGATGCCAATCTAACCAATAATTCGAATGAAATTAAAATAGTTGTTTCATGGTTTATTGTTTTATATTCTATATTATGTACGATTTTCTAAGTGTTGTTTATTTATTTAAAGTTTTAATGTGCTTTTTTTCTTGAGTTAGTTTTAATATGCTACAAATCATCCGAACTGGTAATGTTTTATTTGCTAAATTAATTCTTAAGGATAGCTAACAATTCCTATTAATACTTAATAATAGAACAGGTAACTGAAGTTTTCCATTAAAATTTGTTAAGAGTTTTCAATAAAAAAAGATAGTTAAGAGGAATTTTCTGTCAAAAGTTAAATTGTACATGTAGATGGAGATTTTCTACTTGCATGTCTCAAAATTGAGGTTAATATTTTTGAAGTAGATATTTTACAGTGACAAATTCATTTTTTCTTGTTAAACTTATGACATTGTGAGGATAGTTCATTCTTTTTTTTTTGGCAATTCAAAGTTGTTATTGATAACCAAAAAAATGGAGGTACAACCTAAAGTGAAAAGAGCAACAAACTGCCTCCAGCCACCAAACTCACAATCAACTAGATCAACAGCAGCCTAGACCTATCATTCTCATTACAATTACAGGCAACTTTGAAAATTACTTCCTTGATGACAGCATGGGGCGGGACTCAGAATAGAATCCTTAAAATGCTTACTATTTCGCTGAAGCCAAATAGCATACAAACTTTCAGTATAAAGCATCACAAACAACTTGTCTTTACTTCTCTTACTCCTGGCCTTCTGAACAACCCTCCTCAGTTCACCATCTGCAGTATTAACAGGAGATGACTCAATGTATTGTAGAACTGCATTCCAGATAGACTTACTATATTCACATTCAAAAAAATAAGTGTTGCACACTTTCTTCTTGAACACCACACAGTTTACATAGGGTGTTACAATCTCTTTTCCACTTGATGATTCTATTTGTAGTTGCCAACCTATTTAGTAGAGCCATCCATAAAATGAATTTACTTTTAGGAGTAGCTTGATTATTACAGATGAGTCTTCTCCAACTGACTCTATCAAACCCCTCTTGCAGATGATTGTAGGCTTTTTTAATACTGAATTTCTGAGTATTGCTCACTTCCTCCCAACCACCACTATCCATCGGCAATATCAATGGCACCTCTTTTAACATAGTATGCATGAACCCAACACACCCACAACTTATCTTGCTTAAAAGATAAAGCCCAAAGTTGCTTCAGTAATGCTGCTTTATTCCATAGTACCATGTTGATTATATTTAAGCCCCCTGTAGTCTTAGGCTGTTGGATAAAAGACCAAGCAACTGGAGCTTTTTTTGCTTTTAACCCCCCAATCCACAAGAATTTTCTATAGATGTTCTCCACTGCTTTAATCAGCTTCTTTGGAAGAGGAAAAATTTGCCCCCAGTAATTTTGCATGCTGCCAAGTATTGTTTCCACCAATTGAAGCCTACCAACATATGACAGTAGATGCGTCATCCAACCTTGGGCTCTAGATGTAATCTTGTCAATCAGTGGTTTACACTGAGAGAAGGAAAGTTTTTTTGCTGCCAATGGTACTCCTAAATATTTGAAAGGAAGTAGACCTATAGGCATATGGATCCCTTCAGCAAGCTGAGTAGCCACATCCTGATGTATCCCTGAGAAATAGATACAACTCTTCTCATTGCTAGCTTCAAGGCCATAGGCCCTTGAGAACTTATGAAAAGCTTCCATAATCTTCTCTAATGAACTATGATCTGCTCTAGTAAACATGAGCAGATCATCAGCAAACATTAGATGAGTTAGGCCAATCCTTTCACACTTTGGATGAAAGTTAAAGTCAGGGTTTTTACTCATATCACCCAAACATCTACTTAAGAATTCCATACTCATGGCAAAAAGAAAAGGGGACAAAGGTCGCATTGCCTTAGACCGTTCATAGCATCAAAAGGTTTGGCAGGAATCCCATTCAAAAGGATAGAATAAGATACAGACTTCACATAAGCCATAATCCAGTGGGTAAACCTTTCAGGAAACCCTAGTTCCTTAAGCATACTCTTCAAAAACACCCATTCTACTGAATCATAAGCTTTCTTGATGTCAACTTTGATAACACATCTAGGAGACATGTGACTCCTATTATACCCTCTTATGAGCTCAGTTGCCAATAAGATATTATCCACAATTTATATTCCTGGGATAAAACCTGTTTGAGAGCAACTCACAACTGTGGTAATAACCTTCTGGAGCCTATGAGTCAATATTTTAGAAATCAATTTGTAGAGATAGAGCAGCAGGCAATAGGCCTATAATCTTTTGCATACAAAGCATTATCCATCTTAGGAATCAGTGTAATATCAGTACAATTAACTGGTTTATGAAGGTAGGCTTGGTCAAAAAACTCTAGCACAACAGCATAAACATCTTCCTTAATTACATTCCAAGATTTCTTGAAAAACACTCCATTGAACCCATCCAAGCCAGGGGTCTTTGCATCATCAATGGAAGCAAGAGCTGTATCAATATCTTCAGTAGTAATTTCCTGCATTAGTAAGCAACAATCTTCAGGTTTCAGTCTAGGCCCCTCTCTCACAACCCTTAGATCAATGCCCTCCAGCTGCTCAGCTCTTGAGCCAAGAAGGTTGTTATAAAATCTTGTAATTTCCTCCTGAATCTCAGATGCATCAGTCAACCTCTCACCCTGATCATTATGAAGCACTGCAATCTTATTTCTTGCAGTTCTCACCTTAACTGCAGTGAAGAAAAACTTGGAGTTGGAGTCCCCCAAGGTAAGCCAACTAATCCTTGCTTTTTGATGCAAGATGCTCTCTTCAATTCCAGACCACTTCCTAAGCTGGTTTAGGATCAACTTTTCCTCCTGCTGTGTTTCAGCTGCATATTCCATCTCAGGCAAAGCTTGCATAGCAGCCATCTTTTTCCTTAATTCTTCCACTTTGAAGTGAGCCTTAGAAAAGCTTTTAGAGTGAAAACTTTTCAAAGTTGCCTTGACAGCTTTCAGTTTAACCCAAACACTTTTCATTTTATGAGCACTAGAAATAGAATTCTAGGCTTCTTGGACTACTTCAATAAAACCTTCTTGATCTGCTGGAAAATTCATGAATTTAAAAGGTTTACCTCTTTGGCTTTAACCACCCCCAGTATCAAATAGAAGAGGAGTGTGATTAGAAACACTAGGATCAAGGTAGTGAATCACAACATCAGAGTAGTGATTAATCCAATCACTATTAACAATTGCCCTGTCAATTCTACTAGAAACCCTCTCCAGCCCTACACCTTTATTATTCCAAGAGTAGAAATGCCCACAAGAAGGAGCTTCCATGAGCTGGTTATCCATCAGAAAATTATTGAACTCTATAGTTTCTGCTTTTGAAATATCCACTCCATTCATTCTATCCACAACATTACATACAGCATTAAAATCCCCATCATAATACAAGGCCGAGTCTGACCAACAACAAATCTTGTCATTTCAGTCCAAAGACTCTTCCTAGCAGCAAATGAGTGAAGTCCATAAACTGTAACCATATGAAACATGAACATTCCATCTCCATCTTGCACCTCAACAATAACCACCTGCTCTGAAACAGATTGAATTATAACTTTAGCTTCTCCTACTAACCACCCTAACCAGATTCTCCCTTTATTCAAGTGATCATAATTACAAATCCATTGCCACTCCTTGCCAAATTTTCTCTGAATTTTAAAGCTGTTGTGAGCTCTAACTCTAGTTTCCAGCAAGGCACAAATAGTCACTTTATGAGACCTTAGGAAATACTGAATTTCCTTCAACTTCAGGGGATCATTCATGCCCCTGACATTCCATGTAGTAACAATCATTAAGATAGATAGGGGATAGGTCCCCTAGCGCCCCCAGGTAACCCTGAGCCAAATTGCAGCTGTAACCCACTCTGCATCACAATCTTACCTTTATCTTTATGCTTTTTAGTAACCATCTTCCACACCCCCTCTTCTGGATCTTTTTCTTGTACAGTACTAGGAGTAGAAGTAGGGGTAACTACATCACCAATAACTGCATTTGCCTCCTCAATCCTTATAGGAACACTAGACCCAACTTCTTCATGAGTAGGTATACTAGGGATAACATCAGTAGTAACTGGATCTTGCACCTGTTGAGATTTTTGCTTTACCACCCATCTCTGCACAATCTTATCAGGAATTTTAACCTGGTCTTGAGTTACACAGTTATGTCCCACCTTCTGGCATTTCTTACAGAAAGGAGGAAGCCAGTCAAACATCACCTTCTGCTTAAAGACAACACCATAGGGATCCTCTACTTCAATTTTCTTATGAATATCTTGCGTCACATCTATCTCAATTAGGACTCTAGCAAAAGACACTCTCAAACACTTGCTTGTACAATCATCAGCATACAATGGAATCCCCAAGACACTTCCTATCTTACTAAGAGAATCCTCTCCCCAGCAATTGAGAGGAAGGTTAGGAAACTTCACCCATATAGGTATCACTTTCAGAATTTCTTTATGGAAATTAAAATTTGCACTCCAAGGTTTAACAATCATAGGTTTCCTAAAGAACAAATGAGACCCAGAATATGAAATATTGTCTCTCTCCTCCCCGGTGTTTAGTTTAATAAGAAAGAAACCTTCCTCATGTTTATAGATCATTGGCTCCTCCACTAGACTCCAGTTAGCAGCAACATATTGATTAATAGCTGTCAAAGTGGGGTTCTGCCCTACCACATACACCACAATTGCATTCTGCCATCATTCCCCCATTTTTTCTACTTCAACTTTATCAAGCTTTGCAACAAGACTACCATTGATAATGGAAGGGGCAACAAATTTCAATCCTATACCATTTTCAGAAATGCGAGTGGAAGCTGTAAATCCCTTCCATTTTTGCTTAGCAGCTTCCTGATGCTTCGATTGATCTTCTCATGGTCCTTCAACACCGGGTTCCAGCTCCACCGGAGTTATCTCTGCCACCTCTCTTGTTACTGTTCCATTGGACTCCTTCTCTTTCACGTTCAAAAGTTAAGATTTTTCCTGTTGCTCTTCTGTTCTAGCCTCTCCCGGAGTCGACGAGCTACTCGCCGGCCAGAAGATTTCTTTTTCCGGCCCATAACCGACACCGACGTACAATAGCCTTATCACCTTATCGTACGCCAAGGAGGTTTTAGGGGTTTAAGGTTAGGATAGTTCATTCCTAGTATATCATTTATTATAAATATAGATTATTATGAAGCCACTTTTTTTTATTTAAATATGTACTCATGCACTACATGAGTTTTAAGTATTTTGAATATGTGCAACCATCAAATATTTGAAAATAACCCTGAAAAACGAAAGAAAATAAATTTACCTATGATAATTCCTTTTGAAACTTTTTCACCCATATGGTTATAAATCTATTTGTAATAAACTTTTATCACGAGAACTCGAATGTTACCACTAATATAGTGTACAACGAAATATTTCAAAATGTGAAATCAATACTCATAATATTTATCTACTTACTGTTTCATTTATCTTCGTTGTTTTATTTTAGACTAGCATTTTTTGCATGCGATGCGTGCTTGGATTTTTTTTCAAAATAGAAACTCAATTTTTTTCGACGTATGTAAAAGTCAAAATTTGAACATTAGAGATACAAAGTATAATTGTTTTTATTTACAAAATTTAATTGGTTTGTCTCTGTACTTAAGTCTCTCACCAGTCTTTTTTTTTTTTACTTTTCAAGGTCAAAATTCTATGAACAAAATAGAAATTTTATTGAATTTATTCTGATTTCTAATATTATAATTTTTTAGTTGATTTTGAATTAAGTACACTACTTCATATATTGTGAAGAAAGTGGACACTTGGATTTCAAGTCAAATTTTTGTGAGTATGTATTGACGTTGTAGTGTATTGGTTGTAGTTTGAAAGTTAATCTTTTGGTTTTTATAAAGTTTCATCATTTGAGTGATTTGTGTAATGTAAATTTTACAAATCTATGATTTTAGTTGACTTGTGAGTGATTGTTATAATTTTATTTCTAGTATTTTTATTTGAATCTCCCTTTGGTTTGCAAGTGGATTTGTAATTTAGAAAGGAAAAGGGATAAAATATATAGTCTCTTCACTCGGGAACCATAGCTCCCCCTTCCCTTATATAATAGAGATATGTTGTACTTTAATTCTTGAATGATATTTTACATAAACCTTTTTACCTTGATAATTAATCGCTATAATATAATAAAAAGAGATAGGTCCAAATATATGTAAGAGTTTCATTATATATAGGAAACACTATGAAAAAGTAAATAATTTTTTTCCTCGTCTAACTTCTAAATTATAATTTCACTACAAATACACCTCAGTTTTTTTTTCCTTGTCTAACTTCTAAATTTTGTTTGCACACATTGGTATTTAAAAATTTCCATCATTTCAAATTTGGTCCTTTTCTAAATTTTAACACTTTTAGCTTCAATTATATTTGAAATGAAATTTTGATTTTTTCATACACAATTTGATATTGGAATTTTTTTTTAGAAAAACAAAAATCGTTACTTTTTGCAAATTAATTTAGTTTTTTTTTTCTGAAAATGGATTTTTGCAAAAAGTTTGATATTGTTTTGTTTTTCAAAATTTATTTCTGAACATGGATTTTTTGCAAAAGTTTTGGGCAAAAATTTAAATATTGGCATTTTTTTTAGAAAAAACTAAATTTGTTTTATATGAAAATGAATTAAATTTAAGTCTGATTGTATAAAAGCCCTTTTGAACTCATTATTGTTTATTTCAACTAATGTGAAATAATTTGGAAGTTTGCAAAATTATGCCGATGGATGAATGTGTGATATCACCGTCAAAATCTTATGTTTTTCTCAAATTTCTGTTTATAGGTAACTTTTGTGAGTATTTGTAAGTAAATTTTTGTAGTAAATATTTTTTTATGTATTGATGTTCTAGATTATTAGTTTTACTTTGTATGTTAATTTTAAGTTTTAATAAAGTTTTTTGATTATTTGAATGATTTGCAACATTATTTTCTTATTGTATGAGTGATTTGTAAAGTTTCTTCTTTTAAGTGATTTGTGAGTGATTTGTGAGTGAGTGTTGTAAATTAATTTTCGGTAGTTTTTTTTTGAGTCTCGAATTCTCGATTTTAATTTTGAGATTCTTTTTGTAATTTAGAAAGGGAAGAGGGGCAAAATAGTCGATTCAAAAGAGGACACCATAGCTCCCCCCTTCCCTCATATAATAGAGATGAATTGATCTTTTCTTTGATTTGATGAAAAAAAATTCTATGTTCGTGTATCAAGAGTTACAAGCAAAAATGGTTTGAAGATTTTAATATGTGATAAAGAGCGTGAGAACTCAAATATTACCACACATGTAGTGTATAAAGAAGTATTTCATAATGTGTAATAAGTATTATGAAATCTTTTAACAATTCGACTTGCGTGGACCCGGTTCACACTAAAAATAGTGTGGACCAGGCCCAGACACGTGACCCGTTAAACAGTACTAACATACACTATATCACTTTAATTTACACTATATCACTTTAACATATACTATATCACTTTAACATACACTATATCATTATAACATACACTATATCACTTTAACATACACTATATCACTGTAACATACACTATATCATTTTAATATACACTATATTATTTTAACACACACTAAATCACTTTAACATACACTATATCACTTTAACATACACTATATCACTGTAACATACACTATATCATTTTAACACACACTAAATCACTTTAACATACACTATATCACTTTAACACACACTATATCACTTTAACATACACTATATCACTGTAACATACACTATATCATTTTAACATACACTATATCATATCAATATACACTATCATAAACTCACGTGATATGGATCGGGTGCACACTAATTAGTGTGCACCGGGTTCATATTAGTTTTTTTAATCTTTTAATTTATGTGCTTAGTTTATCTTTCAATGTGTTCATATAGTCACTCACAATTGTTTTACCACCCACTTTGTTGCAATTTATATGATAACTTCGTTTTTTACAATTATGTGGGACTTAATTTGTTTTATTTATGTCACATTCATACTATTTAAACTTTTTTTTTAAATAAATGCACACAATTAATATTCCGTGTATTTTTGCACAAGTTTTAAACTAGTTACACTATATTCGAGGGTTAAACCTTATTCCATGTAATGAAACAATTCCCCATATTTGATTTTTTGATGGCTACATAGCCCTACTTTGAAACTGAAACAAGGATCATTAGTAGTAAAATTATTGCTATAGCACATTAGTACTAAACCATCTCAGTTGATAGTCTTAGTAAAGCAAATATATATTTCTATATAAAGAACCATTATCCTGAAGTTCTCCTCACTTTATTCATCTTGTTTACTTCCATTTTTAGCAATTAATCACATTGCCTATTTAACATTCACAATACTAACAACAATTATAGCCACTGTTCTTCAAGAGAGAACCAATTCAAAACGCAAAAGCAACTATCCTCTTTCCGCCTAAAATCTCTCACCTTTCCTTTTACTAACCCCCAAATCAAACCCTCGACAAATTTTTTAACCATTCTTCTTCTCTCTCCTCAAATTTAGGGTTCCAGATTTTTCCACCAGATCCGCCATTACTGTCTTCTTCATCTTCTTCGTCGTTCTCCTTTCTTCTTTTCGATAATTTATCTCTCTTCACATTGCATCTGCATGACTTTTATCCTAACTCAACCTCCATCGCCGGCGCAAAATCAAGGTCAATTTCTGGAGCACATTAAAATTGTACAATGTCTGCGAAACCGTCGCGCTCCAATTCTGTTTCTATAAGCAGATCGGAGCTTTCCAAGGTTACGCCGGTACTTTTTCTCTCTCCTTTTTTTCTGCTCATCTTCTGCTTTTTTGTTGATTTTTATTAGAATTTGAAATATTTTTCTGAAATTTTTTGTTTTTTGATGTCGTTGTTGTTCAGGTGTTAGAGCCTGCGAACATGAGCGTGGTACCGAAGGAGATTATTTCGGTTATCGATTCGTTGAAGCAGCAAGTAGAAGCTCAACGCCATGTTTATATTCAGGTGCATTTGTAGAGCATATACTAGGATTTTGAATTCTATTGTTTATCTTGTGTTTTGAAGACTGTGATTTAAGACACTCTGCCGAAGTTGTAAAAAAGGAGGAAAAAGAATTGTTTTACTATGGTTGCATTGCGTCACGTTGAAGGTTGGTTGTATTGGAATAACATTTATGAAACGGTACAATGTGATGAAGTTTTTGCTGTTTGCCATATATAATTGTCACATAGAGGTGGCACCTTTGAATAGCTATGCAGGTTGTTTTAAACATATGGGGTGGTTTGAAACCCCTTTGTTATATGTGAAGGATTATTTTGCTCACTGTTTTATGTTTGTTAATCAGAACATAATGGAAGAAAACAGGCAAAAGTTGTCTAGGGTGACTTTAGCAAAGGAAAGAAGAAATATCACGGTTACTGACACAGAAAAAAGTACTGCTTTACTGGTTAAGAGGCAGAATGATGCGATCAATATGCAAAATGGCATCGAAGGAGGTAAAAAGGGTGAAGATGGCAGTGGCTCACAAGAACACGCAGCAGTTCTTCTGGGGGCGTCTATCCCTATTAAGAATACAGTTCGAGCCATTAGACTCCCTGAAGTGAAGAGACTGCCACCTTATACTACATGGATGTTTTTGGACAGGTTTGTTAAGGTTGACATGTACTTTAAGGAATTTGTTCCTCTTATACCCTTGATTATTTTTGCATATGACGAGGGCTGGATTAAAGATTTTTTATGCTGCATCAACTTAAGTTTTCCCTCAAAGATATTGTAGCTATCACAGCATATTTCGATTTCTTTGTGGTGTTTTGTCTAGGTTTACTATCCAATGTTCTGTGGCTTGTTTCTTACTTCTATACTATATCTGGGAGAATATAGGGTTAGGGACTAGACAAGAGTGTGATGTTAGTTTGGTGAAAAAGCTAGAGTGCTTACATCAATGAGGAAGCTAAGTTATGTGACGAAGAAGCCAAAGGTGAAACTTTGAATTTTTTTTTGGGTTTTTAAAAGTAAAGGAGGAAGATACCTCGAAGAAGATGGAGATATTACACATGGTGGCTTGTTAAGCATTCAAAGGTGTATGCTATAAGGAGAAATGATATATGGAGAATCTTAAGGAATTAATTGTTGGTGAATAGGAATTAGTGCTAGAAGATGAAGGTTATGTAGGATAAAGAGGGGGATACAACTCATGTTTATATTGTTGTACCAATGTTAAGGAGTTAGAAGGTCATTACTTTACTAATGGAGCATTGTTTTAACCTTAAAAAGATTTAGATAAGTTTCAATCATGTTTATAAGTTTCAATTAGGTCTAATTGGGTTTAACAGGTTGCAATGAGGTTTAATAACTTTCAAGAAGGGGTAAAGAGTTCTTGTAAAGGATAATGATTGATATGGTAGCAATTAAAAGTTGATATATACTAAGTAATGTATAATGATAGGTGAAGCATGAAAACGACTCTGAGCCAATGTTTCGCTGTTATGAAAATGAAAAATGCCAAAAAAAGACCAAAGCGTTTCCAGATCGCGTTTATCTCAACTTATCATAATACTTCACCCAAATTCGAAGGATTAGGTCCAATGAGGTTATAAGTCGGATAAGTTCTGATAATGTTTTAGTACAAATTAGGTGAAGAAATGCATCCTTAATGAAGTTTTTTAGTCACCCTATGATGGGAGGTCTAGACTAAAATTATACTTCTCATGTGTACAGTAATTGATTGGGGTGGCTATTTAACTGGAGTTTAGGGAAGTAGTTTTTTGTGTTTAAGATGGGATTAAGTGTTAGAATCCTTTTTCCAAGGAGTTGTTCGAATGCTATGAAATAAGGAGGTATTTGAATATGGGATTTTGAGAAAAAGTATAGATTTCAATCTGATTCAGTTGGTTCGGGAAGATTGTACGAGTAGGAGAACTCTTATGTGGAGGTTCTTTGAGTGGCTGACTTTTCAGGTGCTTTTCTAGTGCTTGATCCTCTTTTGCTAATGAGGGCAACCAAGAGTTGGTTTAAGGCATGCGAGGGTGTTATGTGTGCTTGGATAGTTGTGGTCCTTGTTCTTAGTTACGAGGTTCTGAATGGGTATTGGTAGTAGACATTAGTAAGGTATACAAGTTGAAAAGGTGGTAGTTTTTCATTTGTGGTTTGGCTTGAACTCTTTATGTAATTGTCTTCTTCAAATTGATCATTGTAAATTAGATCATTGCAAATCTTAACTTGTACTATCCAAATTCAGCTAGATTCTTTAATGGGCTATGTTGTTTAGTTTTCTTATTATTTTCCTAGGTGCCTTCATATTCTACATTCCTTCTAATTTGGGATCCAATGAGAAGGTTTCTAAGAGGTTAAATGGATGAAAAGTGGAATGACGATGTGAAAAATTATTAAATTTAGAATGGAGTGTTGAATATTGGTTAGAGACAAGGTATTTTATAGTTTGTCTACATAAATCTTTTGTGTTAATTGTTATGGCAACTCTCATTAATTTTGCTGGGAGGTACAGAGTGTAGGTTAGATCCCATGTTCTAGTAATGAATATAGTTAAAGTTTGTTTTTGGCTTTCCAACAATAATTGTCGTTGGCACTGAGTGGTTTAGAACAACAATAATGCCAAAATTCTATTCCTGAAAGATGGGGCCAACCCCTATGTTACTCAGATCTTTATTTTACATTGAGCATTTTTGTGGGATTTTCAACATTTCTACACTTCATAGTGAGCCAAAATCATGGAAATGTTAATTAAATAGATGAGTTGGACACATAGACTTGTGTTCGTCATAGGCCCTTGGAGTTTGAGTAACATTGGGGCCAAGCCAGCCAACTAGCCAACCAACTGCATGAACTAAGAAATTCTTATCTTTTGAGGCCACCTTCAAATATTATCTTCCTCTATTTTATTCTTTTCAGTGCTATATGATTTTGTAAACCCCTTTTGTTCATATTCTTTTCATTCCGTATTCCGTTCTATCCGAGTCGCTTTGGTCTCCTTTGACTTCTTTGAAGATTTATCAATGCATTGTCTAGTTGAATTTGAGATAGTCGATTCTTCCTTATCTCCTTTCTGCTATAAAGATCAGTGGAAGGTACTTTAAGTACTTAAAGGTGCCTCATTACCATCTAATGCTACTACCTTCTAATTTGATCTCCTCTTAGTACTAAATTGTCACTCTGTTCACTTAATTTTGCTCCAACATAGTTCAAACCCTAGGGATTCTAACTTTGTCTCCGTAACTGATACCAGGTAACTCTAACTTGGCCTTAACCCAACTATAGTCTTGAGATCCTACATAGATTTTTTGGTTTTCAAAATTCAAGGAGTATTTGGTATGATACCAAGGTGAAAGGAAAACTAGTATACTACCCACATGTTATACATTATTTCAGATGTGAGCTGTCGTGAAAAGCATCTTTTGACATTGGAATGAAACGATAACAAAGTCTTAGACCGTGTAAAGGAGACAATATAGTCCATGAGAAATTAAGTTATGAAGTTGGATCATTGAGACTGAGGTGGATGGTTGTAACACTGCTCAGTTGAGAGGTTGCTGTAGTGAAACTGATGTTCAATGATGCTATTAAGATATTTAATGTTCAGAGGATGTTGCTTTCGTAAATCATGGTCTGCAGCTGAATGTTAGTTATCTATGCATCTAGTTATTGAAATTTTGGACTATTTGTTTTAGAAGAGCCAGAGCAATGTAGCTCTTGGAATTAGTCAGTGGAGCACTCGGGTTATTCAATTTCAGGAGGATTTTGCAATTTGCATCATATAATGTAAACAGTGCAGAAGGCGAGGGACATAGGATACTTTCTGTCTGTTGATTAGAAAGCAGGATTTTGAAGGATTCTAAAATATGAGTGCGATGCAAAGTCCCAGTGCACGTTGTTTATGCTAGACTACTTTTTCTTATTGTCTTTTGGGTTTACTATTAACCTTTCAGTATATTTCCCTGCATTGCCCCTTGCGAAGATTCATCTTATGCGTCTAGTGTGAGGCTGAAAATAACTTTATATCTATTTCATGTAACATACATCGTAAACAGATCACTGGTGTAGTGATTTTTTTTTGAATAAAGTGTTCTGTTAGATTATTAGCTGATTCATTACAGATGACAGAGTATCCATCTGGATGTTCTGCTGCTGCACCACCGTGTATTATATATTTAATGAGAGTTGAAAATTTGGAATGTTGGGGACTTGTTTTATAGTGCAAGCTTTGTTCAACTTGCAAATTTGCAACATAGATGAGCAGCAACTATCTCTTATGATTGGATTTTTGCCTATGCTCACTCTAGTAGCCTAGTAGGTCGTTTACTACACAGGAGTTTTTGAGTTGCAGGGTGTTGTATGGAATGGTCTACCCTTTTTTTTTTTGTCAGTGTTTACCTCCATTTATCATGGCGTGCGTTGGGGATTTTGATTGTGCTTTTAATTTTGGGCAGAAACCAAAGGATGACGGAAGACCAATCTGTGTTAGGTCGAAGGAGAATTTATTATGATCCAACTGGTGGGGAAGCTTTAATATGCAGTGACAGTGAAGAAGAAGTAATTGAGGAAGAAGAAGACAAGAAGGAATTTGTTCGATCAGAAGATCACATCTTGCGGTTGGTATAGGCAGCCCTTTCCAGTGCTTGATTGCTTGCAGATTTGACTCATGTGTTTCTCATATATTTCTTTGATGTGCACGTACTGCTCCTTTCTTTACACCCTTCTTTTATCTATATATTCTCATGATTATATGAGCAATTGACGTCCATTTTTTTCCCTGTTGCTGGACTTTTTCCCCTGCCCTTTTGTACCCTGTTCTACTTTCGATGTATGTTGACATATTTGTTTTGCTGTATGGCATTTTTTTAATCTCATTTGCCAATTTTGCTCTGCACGTGTTTTCGAAAAGCATCCTCCGGACCAGAAAGCATCTTCACTAGATTTTCTTCAAAAATAAGAACGCTCATATTATGATTGTGATTTCTGTTATCTCCACATGTAGCTTATGTGCATATAGCACTGTTGAAAGAAGTACGACTACGGCACTGTCAACTCCACTTTCCTATTGAACTGTGAAGAGATCTTGAGGAGGGATACTCAAAGCATATGTTCAAGCTTTTGAATGGCTGTTAAGTATCTGGGAGATCCTCAAGTAACTAGATATAGGCAACTAATGGCTAAATGTTGAGGTGTCATAACTAAGTGCTCGACATTTGTATCTAATGTCAGGACTCTGTGTAATTGAGTCCCTCCTTTTTGATTTTATGAAGCCTCATCATGGAAATATCTGATCGAATTGTCAGTTTAATCCATACCTGCACCTGCCTCCAGCTGAAGAATATAGGTTGTCTTATGTATTATATTCCGCAATTTAAGGCGAAATGTTATCACATCATGAGCATTAAAAATTTCCTATTCTTATGTAATTTTATGAATGATTATATAAGAAAGTGATATATTTTTAACATAAATGGACATAATATTAAAGTATACAATTGGTTTCACTAATATATGTGGTGATTGTTATCACTTGTGTAACTTACTAATAAAGTTTGCTGATTCACTATTGTGATCTTGCTAATACTGGTCTCAATCTTGCTACTTGTCTGTTACCAGAAATACAGTGCAGCAAGTTGGTTTATCAGATGCTGTTTTGGATTTACTGGGACAGTGCTTTTCCAAGAAACCTACTGACATCAAGGTATATATTTAAGGAAGGCACCTTTGTTTTGCTTATTCTCAAAAGATTGATCTTTGTGTATTTTGCCTTTACTGTTATTGTTACATGCTATTGGATAAACTGGTCAGAGTGTGAACTTCGGTCCAGCTGTTTCCCATTCTTTCTGTGCTTGCCTTACAGAGAAATGAAACACCGTCAAACATCTTATACAGGCAAGATATGAAGCTCTTTGTGAGGAAGAGAAGGCTAAGACAGGTCTAGGGAATGGGGATACTGTAGAGACTTCAGAGTATTCAAACCCATATATTGATAAAGATCTGGAAGGAGCTTTGGATTCATTTGACAACTTATTCTGTCGCCGGTGTTACGTAACTATTCTTCTTTAGCCTTCATGAACTTTTTATTGAGTGCTTCTCATTTTTGGTTTTTTTTTTTTTGAGAGTGGGTGCTTTGCTTCTTAATCTAACCTTTTGTTGTTGATTCTCCATATTGGCAGGTTTTTGATTGTAGATTGCATGGATGTTCACAGGACCTTATTTTTCCTGTACGTTCCTAGTGTATAGTCCAAAATCTTTTTTTATTTTTATTTTTTATGGGCTCATGCATCTGCTTTTCTTTATTTTCAATTTGGTAGACTGAAAAACAACACCCGTGGAATTCTCCGGAGGAGGCGAATGTACCTTGTGGGCCGCTTTGCCATCGATCGGTATGCTTATTTTCTGGGTGTAAAAAATTGCGGGGAATTTGGGCAAAAGTTATCATCTTTAGCAAAGTAGTCTCTAAAGCTGAATTCATGGATTGATCTATTCCTCTAGGCTCCCAAGTGTGAAGGTGATTCAGCAGCCATCTCCCAAAAATGTGATGGTTTCAAAGCAAAGCCCAGCCCTTCGTCCAATGATACTTCTATTGAGGTGTCACCAAGGAATAAATTTACTGGATCTTCTAACAAGCGGAAGGGAAAATCCACTCCAAGTGAAAGTGCCTCTTCAAATGCTAGAAATGCATCGGACAGTAGTGATTCAGATGAAAGACTTGCTCAAGATAAGAACTCTATTGACCAATCTTCTATCCAGCCAGAGACTAAGTCGATTGGGAAATCTGGAACTCGCAAAAATAAGTACAAGCGAGCTGCTGAAAGGATACTTGTTGCAATGCAGAAGAGGCATAAGATGTTGGCCCACGATGCTGATTCAGTTAATGCTGGTTCTACGTTGTCTAGCGATATGAAGCTTCGATCTCGGACACGGAAGGAGGATGAAGTGGCAAGTTCTTCTTCAAAGAAGAAAGGAACCTTAAGTACAGATGAAAGGTCAAGGACGGGAATTCCTGCTTTGGGCAGTTCCAAGTCTTTAAACGCTCCTAGTGATGTTTTGAATATAGGATCTAATGATCAATCGACAGTTAATTTGGATGACGTGTCAAGGAAAGAAGAAATTGTAGATGAAAGCCCTGGAAAAGTTGAAGTGAATATTGATAAATCTTGGAAGGCTCTTGAAAAAGCGCTTTATGAGAAGGGTTTGGAGATATTCGGTAGGAACAGGTGATTTTCATATCTATCTTGTTGAACATATATTTTGCATTGACTAATGTGCTTTGATTTTATCAATATATTGCATGGACTTGGCTACGAGTATGCAAAATGGGTACAGGTTCAGCAATCGACCCTTTTCCCGACAAACTTATATATTATTGTTTAAAAAGCATTGAGCGATTGTGAATGAGCCGTGTTTGAGGCATGAGTGTTAACATACATGCCTTTTCGTGAAATGAAGACTCCATGTGAATTTAATGTTTTTCTTTGGGGCAAGTGAACTGATGGAGATACTATTAAGTATTAACTACTTCCTCCGTTTCTTTTTACTCGCTACACTTTCCATTATGGGAAGTTTCACATTACTTGCTACACTTCTTTTTTGGGCAATAAACTCTCTCTATCTCTCTCCTCTCACATGGGCCCCTTTTCTTTTTACTCTCTACCTCTCTCCTCTCCAAAAATTGCCTAGGAGTCCGTGAAATAAGAAGTGTAGCGAGTAAAAAGAAACGGAGGAAGTAGTAAACTTGGATGTACGTTTATACATATTTCCTTTGTTTTTTTACTTGCAAGTTTCCCAATTTAGGAAGTTGCATATTACTTACAACATTGACATTTTTGGCAATATATTCTCTCTTTCTCTCTCCTAACACAAAGTGGTGCACGTGCCCGCTTGCGAATGCGTGTGTGTGTACTCTGTGTGTGTGCTTGCTTGTGTGAGTGTGTGTGACACCACACAAATATTAGTCACAATGAACTCATTTATATGTGCATATGTATGTGTTTTTGTGTAAGTGTGTAATAATCTCACATCTTTTATCTTTGTTTCGGTATGCCTTAGAAAATCAACTTTCATACTCTCTCCATCTTGCCATACTTGATCCATTTTGTTTGTCATGCAGTTTATGAAAGGATGTTGTATAACTTTTATTGGGCTAAGAAATTGATGGTGGGATGAAAGTAAGGACTTAGTTAATATTATATTTATATTGTTTTATGGGAATGAGTGGGATTTTGGTTGGAAATTATACTCCCTCCATTTCTAAATGTTAATCCTCGTTTCTTTAGTGGGATGTTTCTTAAAGTTATTCCTGTTGGGAATATAACAACTAAAAGTACGATAGAAGTATCAAAAGTAAGAGAGAAGTACCATAAATAAGATAGAAGTTCCAAAGGAGAGAAGTCAAAAGAGTAAGAAAGAGATTACAAAGCGTGTTTTCCTTTGTTTCTTTCTAAATTCCCTCTAGGTTCAAGTTAAAGAAACGGCGGGAGTATATGATTAAGCAGATCCATCTTATTCAAGGAAATGAGTAAAGTATTGTGAGACAACCTAAAAAGATGAGTACATAAGTATTGCAAAGATGGAGGGAGTATAAAAAGTATTATTTGTCAAAAGAAAAAGAAGCTGAACGAGATGAGTATATACAGTATTGCAAGATGGAGGGACTATAAAAAGTATTATTGGTCAAACGAAAAAGAAGCTGAACCGCTAAAACAGATGGAGTAGATTGTAAATATTAGGGATTTTTTTTATCCCAAAAAATATTCAAGTTTTTGTGAGAAACTACATTATAAAAAAATTGTTGTCTCAAACTACCTTAATTTCACCATTTTGTTGTTGACACCAACATTATGTCAGTTTTCGGCGTTGAATCTTTATTTTTTTTATAGTTTTTTTAATGTTACGTAATATCACTTGACCTCTTCAACCCTTTTTTCATTTTCCCACCCTATTTTCTCCATTTCTCTGTGTCTGTCTCTAATATATATGTTGAGACTTTGTACCACCAATCCACCATCACATTCCTCTTATACTACTTAAACGAAAATTGAAACAATCACCCTTTGAGTCTCCTTGAATCTCAAGCAATTTTCACAAAGGTAATTTTGCTTTCTTCCACAATTCTGAACTGAAAAAAAGTCGACGCCGAAAACTGGCATTAGGTAGCTGTCAACAACAAAATGGTAAAAGTAAGGTAGTTTGAGACAACAAATTTTTTATAAAGTAGTTTCTCGCAAAAACTTGAAAGTTAAAGGTAGTTTGGGACAAAAAATCCTAATTACTAATTAGCTTTTCCAGTCATTTTTCTGTTGTAAAGAATAAAGTTCTGATTTGTGAATGGAATTGTATTGATGACCTGTTTTGAGCCTAGAAATATGATAGGGCTTTAATTATTGCTCTTAGATTAGATTTATCAAGAGTTGCTACGCTGTTGGTGATTTCAACATACGGGCTGCTTATCTAGTTTACCGTAGTATTTTATTCCACGGTATTGGGCATTAGTTCCATAAGAATGCTATTTACGAGTTTATATCTATTATGATGACAACACAAGGAGCCGTGCCATGTTGTGTATATTGATGTGCATTGTTCAAGTCTCTACGTGTTGCATGGAATTAAAACTCGGCTGTTTCATTACGTAAAGGCGGTTCTATAATGGATTTGGAAGTTACCGTTTCGAGAAATTCCGTTATCGAACACAACGACGAAATTTACGTCGTCCATTACGTAACGGTGACTCGCCGCGTTAGAGCTTTCTTTTTTCTGCTATGTCCATTCTTTTGACATATATTGATGAAAGAAGACGCAAAAAATAGTAAGAGAAGCAACATGTACGCACTCAAGAAGGGAGAATATTAGTGGGGTTACTTAAGTTTGGATGTATATGAGTTGTTTCATATATTATGATGATAAAATACTACTTAAATTATGAATTGCAAGGTCCCTAGTATGTGAATTTTTCGAAAAATTCAAGCTGTGTTAGCTGCGATCCGTTCCATACATCCGATATAAGCCGCTTCCGCGATAACGCAATCGTTACTGCGATGGCGACTGCATCCGTGATTCTTTTCTATGACATGTTGCTCCCCTTGCAGTTGCTTGATTGCTCGAAACCTTTTGAATGGATTGAAGACTTGCTCAGAGGTCTATAACTACATGACTCACTTGAATAGTAAGCTATCAATTGAAGGTCGTGATGATGGGACAAACCTTGAATGCAATGACCCTATGGTTAGTCAACGATTTTTGGTCTTGATGATGTTGAATGTAATTTTCTGCGACTTATATTTTCTATTGTTTGGTGCATACAATGCAATTCAGGGTAATGAAGTCAGGAGAAGATCAAGATATGTTAGGAGGAGAGGCAGAGTTCGTCGTTTGAAGTATACTTGGAAGTCCACTGGTTATCATTCCATCAGGAAGCGAATTTCAGAGAGGAAAGATCAACCTTGTCGACAGTATAATCCTTGTGGGTGTGAATCTGCTTGTGGAAAGCAGTGTTCATGTCTTTTAAATGGCACATGCTGTGAAAAATATTGCGGGTGAGTTTTCTAATTGGTGTAGTGCAAAATTTTGCAACTAACAGAGTGATCAATCCTCTGCCTAGCTTTTATAATTGAACTTCTGAATATTGTGGCATAACATCATATTGATGTCATTGCTCACCAACTGCTACTAATCTTTCTTCTTATAGGTGTCCTAAGAGCTGCAAAAACAGATTCCGGGGCTGCCACTGTGCTAAAAGTCAATGCAGAAGCCGTCAATGTCCATGTTTCGCAGCAGATAGGGAATGTGATCCAGATGTCTGTCGTAATTGTTGGGTGAGGTGAGCTCATGTATTTTAGTGCCCTGCACTTTATTTTAGTGCCCTGCACTTTATCATATGAAGTAATATTGTAAATGCAGCATAGCTATTGTGTTTAAGAGTCCCTTAGAGTAGTCAAGAGTAGCAAAAATATAAGAGCATCTTGTACAAATTCGATGGTTGGCCGTAGAAGTTGTTGAAATGAGACAAAAAAGACTTGTGTTAAAAGAACGCTGAGGGGTGCTAATTCTGTGAAAGCAGGGCTTAGGGTATAAAAATAATCAACCCCCTAATAATTTACAAGTCTCCCAAATAAAAACTTTGCCTCCGTCCACTGAATCAAGCATTTAATCGGTAGAAGTTGATAGGACTTGAAGAATGCAGAATTCATAACTAGTTTGACTCTTTAGCACTAGTAGAATGATGTGTAACCGGACCTTCTTGGGGCCTTGCCTTTTCAAATACAGCTGGTAAAGAAAAGGATATCTAGAGACTTAGCCTTTGCTCTCTTTACCTGACATAAGGTGACCTGATTTGGTCTAGTCTTAATTTTTTTGGTCTCACTAACCTTTCACCATGCTTTGATGCTAATTTGTGTGAAAATAATTGTCATAGGGGATCTTTTTAGATACTCCCTCCGTTTCATTTGAATCTGCACACTTACACTTTTCACGCATGCCAATGTAAAATTTTGAGGATATATATCTTTAGTTTTGTATTTGTAAAAATTATAAAAAGTACATATTAATAAAATAAATGTTATGATGAGTCTAACAAGATCCCACATGACTATATATGAATCACAAATGATGGTCAAAGTGAAATTTGTGAATAGTGTAAAATATCAAAGTGTAACAATTAAAATGAAACGGAGGGAGTACATTTTAGTGTGTATTTTATAAAAAATCTAATTTTCATAAATTTAACTAGTACTTTTCAATAGTTTTGGTAATAAGTAAATGCAATTAAGAATGTTTGGTGCAGTGTTGTTTGATGTGATCTGATTCTAAAAAGAACAAGTAATAAGTTTTTGAAACAAGGTGAAGAGAACATAGCTTTAGCAATTGAGTATAGAAAACCCAAACGTGACAAGGAAGACATGCAACTTCACAACAAAAGAAACTAGCTGAAGAATGCATATGCAGAACTTTTCTGACTAGGATTAGCAGATTTCTTTATGTTCGGACCTATATTGATGGGTAATGAAACCGAAGTCTCTGCTATTTGATCAAGAGGGATCTGAAGTGTTATCGGTATCAAAGATGGCAAATGATAAGTTGTTTAGGGTCCAATTTTGCTGAGTTTTAGCTGGACAATGGAAATTTTATTTGAACTTAAAAAAGTAAAAGAACAAAGCCATTTTAGGTCTAAAGATTTCCAAAATCTGCTTTCATTTTAATTATTATAGAATAAGATCATATAATGACTAGTAATTGTAGAGCTGTGTATTAACGAACAATAATGTAGCATTAGCTCATTTATATAAACCCTATAAGTATTAATTGTGTGTGCTTGACAAAAGTTCTCTGAAGTCATTGATTGATGATGTTAGCTTGACAATAGGGCAAAATAAACTCTGAAAGTTGTGGGTTGAGTCATAGTTCCATGCTATTTACTTTTAGAAAAGTATTTGCTGTTCATAAATGTGCCACCCTTAGTTTTGAAAAGCGTGCCTAGGCGCTAGGCGAGTACGTGCGCAAGCCAAAACGCTTCCGACAAGCCATGCGAAGTGCGACACAACAGGCACGCCTTGCCTCAGGCCGCCTTTGCTAAGGCGCAAGGCGCACCGCCTGGGTCGCTTGGTTAAGAAGCGAGAGAAATAGGAATATGAGTTCAAAACATGAAAAAAAAACCACAATTTTCAAATTTACCTCTTTTCGTAAGACATGCATTCGAGCAAAAACCCTTACTTAAAGTGGTACAATTAATACGAGACTTCTAGATAAGGCATTGCAATTAAAAGTGAAAGGGGGAAGTAAGACAAAAAGGATTATTGTTTCGGGTTGATATTTTGTCACATATACAAGTCGTAGCTTAATGGTCTGATAATGACTTATAAAGTGAAGGTTAACTTTTTACAATCATTTTTCTTCATTTTATGAGCAACAATAAATTATTGTAAGACATGCCATGTCACCTTTGACATGTTAGCATTAGAGAGGAAGAAGGGCATGGCATGCTATGAGATTGAAGTTTATTGTACAAGGCATTTGTTAGGCTAATAAATGGAGTTAAGAACTCGTGACTTCCATGGTGAAAGACACAAATTTTGAAACTCTGAGGCGGAGTAAAAATAAGGACCTATCAAAATTTGTAGTTGAATTTATATTTTGCTAACTCATTTTGAAGATATTCAAATAAAGTGCTGCCTGAGGTTAGTCTGAAGAAACAAGTGAAAGAATGATACCTACGTAGATGATAAGCTTGAGAAGGGGATGTTAGTGTTGCTTGACTTAATGACATATCTTTGTTAGGATAAATTGCTTTACAAGTCCTTGTTAACAATTTTCCGACTCTTTGTTTTTTCTTTGCAGTTGTGGTGATGGTACACTTGGTGTCCCAAATCAAAGAGGGGACAATTATGGATGTAGAAATATGAAGCTTTTGCTCAAGCAACAACAGCGGGTAAATAGAAATTTGAATTCTTATTTTATTTTGTTTTCTTAATGTTGAAGGTTGCGGTTTTAGTCAGTAAAATTAGCTTAGTAGATAGTTTAAAGCAGGAAAAATACTTGGAAAATGAAGAACCTAGTCTAAAGTTTAACTATTGAATAATGATAGTTAAAAACAATGTTACTCCGACACCTTCATTTACCTCAAAAACGGAGTGTCCGGCACGACACTTTACTTTTATACTTCATTTTAAACTAAAAAGCTTTTTCTACAAAATAGTCGAGTTGGACACTTGGATACTCGTATCCGAGTAGACACTCAATCTGTGTATGAGTAACATAGGTTAAAAATAAGAGCACAAAGGTTTTAATACAAGTCAAATAAATGTGAAGTGTTCAAAAAATATGTGGTTAAACTTGTCGAAGTGTATATTGAAGTTAAATTCCTTGTTTGTATGAATAAGTAGATAGTGACATTTGACCTTACACGAATGATTGCGGTGAATTTGAAACAAAGACCATGTTTGACTAACTAATTGTATTAGCTTTTTGTATACTAGTGTTTAGTAAATAGTTGATAGCTGATCTTATATCACCAAAAAGATCCTCCCACTAGCTTTTCAAAAAAATTAATGTTTGGAGCCTACATAGCTAGGAATGGGCATGGACTGCTATGAATTTACATAGCTTGGTGGCCAAAACAGTGAGATTAAGGGATGAAGAACAAGGTTTAAGAAGAAAACAATAAGATACGACTTCTATAATGCTAATCTAGGTGATTAATCACCAATTACAGCCTTGCTAATCTTTCGAGAGGAATGACACTCTCCCAAGCTAAAACCACTAATCACTCTCCACAAAATTCAACATCCTTTTCTCTCTCGAATTATCCCTATATATAAAGTAATTTCCTTAGCACAATTACCTAGCTTATTCCCCAAGCTAACTAATGAAGATTATATCTACATCACCTTTCTCCCTAATATAGATTCATAGCATGGACCGAGGACCTACCCGACCCATTTTTGAGGGTGTGGGTATACAATTTTAAGACCCATTGGGTCTGGGTCGGATCTGGATCTGGTAGATTCAAACCCAGATCCGCCCCACAAACCCATTTTCTTTTACATATATATATATATATATATATAATTTGGGTCGGATCTGGATCTGGTGATTCAAACCCAGATCCGCCCCACAAACCCATTTTCTTTTACATATATATATATATATATATATATATATATATATATATATATATATATATATATATATATAATTTGGGTTTGGGTTTGGACCCTCTCCAGATCCAACCCATGCCCATCCCTATACATAGCTCTTCCAAACACCAATTTAGTCCAAATTTTCTATTTTATCAAATAGGGCCAGGCCCACAATCATGAGAAGGAAGTTTGAATATTTTGAGTACGCTGTAAGTTTGCTGGCTAGTGTTCAGAAATTACCCGGTGAGATATTCTAAAATATAAGCTGGCTTCTAATTTCAGCCAGTTGAAATGCCTTTCCTCTAGAGTCTTTGGAATTTGTTGCTTTGTCTTTTAAGTAAATCTGCTAACCCGACCCGAGATTCAATTTACTTGTAAATGACCCAAAGTTGAACTAAATAATGAGTTCTAAATTATTTGTCTTTCAGACTACAATTGGTGTTCCATTAAAGATTTCCTTATTGTTGTCTTATGCATAAGTGCATAACAGATGAGTTGCCCACGACTCCATTTTCAGTTGCTTATAATTTTATAAATGCATCTGGTAACAATTGTTGAATTTTAATTGGCTGATCCAGAAGCTATAACCTGCTGAGTTTCTTGTATTGCTTTTCTGAACTATGATAATGACATTGCATGACTGGCTATCCGTTTATGCTGATGTTAACAAAATTTCTTGATTCATAACTTGGCCTCCCTCTGCCACGAGAAAGAGAAGTTCCATGCAACTGACCCAGTGATTTTGCTGCTGCTTTTTTATTATCTCATGATTTGCTTTATGACAGTATGATGTTTTATTTTTCTTTGTACAGGTTTTACTTGGTAGGTCTGACGTGTCTGGTTGGGGAGCATTTCTTAAGGTAACAATTCTTATTGTCACTAATGCTTGCCTTTTCTGATTCCTGCATAAGGTTTATATTTTATTTTTGTTTTCAGAATAGTGTTGGAAAACATGAATACCTAGGGGAGTACACTGGGGAGTTAATCTCACATCGGGAAGCTGATAAGCGCGGAAAGATATATGATCGTGAAAATTCTTCATTTCTGTTCAATCTAAATGATCAGGTCTGATGATTGAATATTAGTTCATTGCAGATATAGACATATATATTGGCATGTGATATCTTTATGACATTTGTGCTTTGTATATGTGTAGTTTGTCCTTGATGCTTATCGGAAAGGGGATAAGCTGAAATTTGCAAATCATTCTCCTGATCCGAATTGCTATGCCAAGGTAATTTTATGGTGTCAAAGAGTAATAAGATTTTAACTGTTTTGTTGCTTGAGATAGCTGAACGTTGCCTCTGTCGTGTTGCAATGTCCACTAGTAGGGGTGTAATCTAGATGGACTGGAACCAAATACAACCTTAATTTCATCTGGATTCGAGAATTTGAGTCAATATCCAGTCCAAACTTTAGAAAATCACATTTGAAGCGGATTTTTACGAATCTGAATGGAATTCAATCCAATCCAAGTGCAATCAAAATGGGGTTCTTAGAAATATAGCTCTAAAATCTGGCAGTACATTTATTTTGGTAAGAAAAATTGCAGCATGTAGTAGCAAAATGAAAGTTCAGCTGTATACAACCTCCTATGTTACCTGGACTCGGCTAGGAGTGTCGGGTATGGGTACGGATCCGAGTGTTTGATACGACACTTCCAAAAAATAGGACACGGGGACTCTATCTGGATTCTGGACACGGGTACGGGTATGGCGAAATTAATATTTTATAATTTACAATTTAATAATTAATCCGGTAATTTAGATTTTATAATTGTATGTTTGTAATATACTAATATAATTAAGGTTTTTGATTAAAAAGAATAGCAACCTAGCCATAGGCTATGAAGAACAAAAATGATTTTTAAAAAAAAGAACACAAGAAGGAAAAATAAAAAAGAAAAAGAGTCACGTGAAAACATAATAGAAGGAGAAGGAAAAAGAAAAGAAAAAAGCAAAGGAAAAGAAAAAAGAAAAGGAAAAGAAAAAGTGTCATGTGGACTCATAAAGGAAAAAAAAGAAAAGAAAAAAAAAGATGAGGAGGTTACTAGACGAGAAGATCGAAGAGAGAGAAGAAGAGGAGAAGTGAAGAAAGATGAAACATACTGGTGAGTTCGAAGCTCCGGTCGATGAGTCGAGGTGAGTTATCCTCTTTTCCTCGTTTTCTCTTCTCTTCTCTTCTTTTTCTCTTCACATTCGAATTCTGGGGTTTGAACATCTAGGGTTTTGCGCCGCTGTGTCCGACTAAAAGTTGCCGGATCTGACACATATTTCGTTTGACAAATTTTGCCGACTCCGAGTAACAACAACCTCCATCCTAAAGTAGCTGGTTGACTTTGTGTCCCGCATTCAGCCACCCACTTTTTTCTCTATATTTTTTTCACTTCCCTTCAATTTTTGTGCCAAAAGTGAATGTATAAACTAAGTGGGACGGTGGGAGTAACTCTATTACAATATAGAGCATATCATATATGGTTTTTTCACCAAATTCCCCTTGGTGATTTTTTTACAACAAATACCCTTCACTTTTCAAAGTTCACCATATACCTCCGAGTTTATACATATACATCATAATACTCTTATGACTAACAAAAGTCCTAACTATGTTAGTCGTTAATCCTTCAGTGTGTTCTTTAACCATAAATGACCCTGATTCTTCCCCCCCTTTCCCTTCTCCTTCCCTTTGTTCTCTTTCGTGGCAGCAACCTTCTCTTCCCTTAAGGTATGTTCCCTTATCAAATGTTTCACTTGAATCAAATTAGCCCCTCAACCCCCCGGCATATCCTCCCCCTCTTACCCTCATTGGAATCATCTTCATCAGTTTATATCAATTGAAAAAAATTCAATTTCAACAAGATTGGAAAAGCTGGTTTCTCTTTCTTCTCCGAAGTGACCCATTCTCCATTTTACTTTCCAAGTTAGATTTCTTAATGAAACTCCAATTTCTGTAGATCTGGACTTTGGGAGTCGATTTTAACCAAACTCCAATTTCTTCCCCTCGTGTTCGGGTCTCTCGTGACCACCACCAAAGAACCGCCCAAATTCGCCGGAAAAAACAAGTAGCCACTGCCTAAAATTTACACAAAACCTACATTAGAGGATCATGAACATCTTCATTTGATACCTTCTTTTGTTGATGTAATCATTGAAAACCCAATGTTATTTTCTCTCTCCTCTATTGGTTCCCCATATTTTCTCTCTCCTCTGCATTTTGCTCTAGGGCCCAGCTGACCGTCGCTTCTGCTGCGGCACCTTGGCCACCATCAACCACCTTGGTTACTGGTGCTGCTGCCTCACGCAAATAAGGGTTAATACCTAACAGAGTTAGTCTTCTGTTAGTCATCTCCGTTAGTCATAAGGGTATTATGATGTATATGTATAAAACTTAGAGGTATATGGTGAATTCTGAAAACTGTTTAGGGTATTTGGTGGAAAAACCGTATTGTATATATATGTATATCTATATATATATATATATGTATCCAAACGTTAGTCATAAGGGTATTATGAATTTATGATGTGTATATGTATGATTTCGGACTCTTTGCACAGATGATGCAACTAGATTCATCATTAACCCCCTATAGACTATCGAGTACAAGTTAGCAGATATTCTTAATCTTCCAAGTGTGGCAACCAACAAATAAAGGCATGCTTAGAAATATTCCACCTATTCTAAGATCACCTGCGCCAAGGTACTTTGGGATAAGTATCAACTATTTATAGCTACTATCTACATACTAAGGCTCTTTAAGATTGGCCATCTTAAGAGTGAGCTCGATACCTGGCTACCAGGGGTTTTTATAGCACAAATAGACCATTGATACCAGCTAGTAGAAAGAGGTGGAGCTTCTTATACGGCAATGAGGTTGTGAAATCCTGATCCACATTAAATTTCTCATAGATGACAGAATCAATCTCGTGGAGCCATCCTATTCACTTTGGAGGTACAACTTTGGAGGGACTAGGGAGTGTCTCCTGTTTTCCCTTATTGTACCTGATGTATTGGACACTTTCCCAGCTTGGAACTTTAATTCTGTCAACATCTGTTCTATATGTACCCATGTTTCTTTTCTTCTTCATTCAGCTGAATGTAGGCCACATTTAATTGATAGTTTGATGCGGTAACAGGTTATTATGGTAGCTGGAGATCATCGGGTGGGGATATTTGCCAAGGAACGAATGAATGCAGGGGAAGAGCTGTTCTATGATTACCGTTATGAGCCTGATCGAGCTCCAGCTTGGGCTCGGAAACCTGAGGAATCTGGATCCAAGAAAGATGCTGCAGGCCCTTCCAGCGGTCGTGCAAAGAAGCTTGCTTAATTATATTATAAATCTGGCTGTAATCAAGAATTGATATTTTGTCATTCTTTACAGGTTGAGCATCATTCATATCAGCGGTGAAATCCTAACCACTGACGACCCAATGAAGGGATTTTTTGGATTCATTTCACACTCTAACTCAACTGTATCTACATACATTGAAATAGGATACTGATTTCTCCTGCCCTGATATTAATTCAACATCAATATTTATTGGACATCTGATTCTTATTGAATCGATGCAAGGCAAAAAAGTCAATTCTTGTATAGTTTGTAACTTTGTATTACAGGCAATATATAGTAATCCTATTTCCATTTTTCTTGTCACATAGCCTGTTGTTTCTTTATAATCAAAGCGTTGAAATAGCTAACTTTCTCCTATTTAAAGCGTAATAGTAGTGTTACTCTGATCATTATTAATTTTTGCCATTGCTGAGTGCAAAGTAAAATAACACAAGCAAAGGAGAAACCGAGAATTTACCAAGTTTGCTTGAAAATTATTTGGGTTTGCCCTTGTGTTATTTAAAATTCTATGTAGTATCTTTACTATTTTTTTTCTCTCTGTTGTACCCTCATACTTTTTAAAGTTATCTCTATGGTACCCTCCCGTTAAGTCAACGTTAAGTTGACTGTTAGTTTTGTTAAACCCTAACAAATGGTGGGAATTTTTCCCACCAAAACACGCTGCAACAGTTTCGTCTTCTTTAAATCACTCGCATCTCTTTTCTCTTTCCGTCCTCTCTCTTTCAAATTAGCATCTCTTCTTCCCCTCTTCCATTACTGAAAATGTCAAGTTCTTATTCTTCTAAGTCCTATAATGGTTGCGAATTGGAATTCATAAGTCCTAGATGCAACTGTTGTCCTGCAAAAAACTACAAAGCTACATATATCTGGGTCCCAAGAGAATCTGCGAAAGGCCTATTTCAAATGTGAATACTGTCAATTCTTCTTGTGGCTGACCAACAACAATGTTGTTGTGAGAGGAGAGACACTTGAGAAGCTGTTGATGTGTGGTGGTGATGAACATAGTGTAATGCTTGAAGAGGAAGGTTTGTTGGAGATGAAGCACAAAATTAATGATTTGAAGGAGAAGGTTGAAGGACTTCTCAAATATTTGAAGGAGATGGTTAAAATAGGGTTGTTTGTGTATGTTTTTCTGCTTGTTATTGTGAAATTAGGGTGAAATTGTTAGTAAAAATGTAATGAGATAGGAATATCATACTGTGTAGTTGTTGGACAAAGGATGAAACTTAGTGTTTTTGTAATTGCACTTTTGTTGTAATGTTGAACTTTTGGTGAATTAATAAAAATTGATTTTGCATAATCTGAATTTGCTCTCCTTAACAATCTAGAACCATATCTGAAGTAAACTACAAAAGTTAGGTGCATAATTCATGTAATTCAAAGAGTTTTACAATGAGTGCAAATCGAACAAGCACCAATATACCCTATAAATAGTGCAATTTTCCAGAGTACCCAAAAAACTGAACAAAAGTTAGAGTCAATTGTATCTTAGGCTCAATTGTTCACAAAGAAAACACCAACTTCTGTTCATTATCTTCAATGAAGGGCCATTATGTTCATAATCTTCTGCCTTTTAGCACTAATTCTTCCAGTACCTCTTGTGAAGGTTGGCTAGAAGATGACTGATGTTGCTGAGGAGGGTTGGCAGTTGTGGTAGGTTGGCTAGATGATGCAAAGTCAACTTATCTTCTTGTTGGTTGCTCTAAGTCTGTGCGTGACTGATTGATCATCAAATCAATGAGTTTACAGTCAACTTCTACTTGGTTGCTCTAACTTTGTCTTCTTTTTGAGGGCTGGCTGCTGCCATCAGGTCTAGGTTGCACCCCACCTCCTTGCTGCTCCCTTAGCTCCCTTAGTTCCCTAGCTGTAGCTCCACCTTTGCAAGTCTTCAAGTTATGGCCAAAGTCCTTGCATTTCTTGCATTGTACAGTGGTGCTTCTCTTCCCTTTCTTCTGTTCTCCCTCCTTTCTTCTCCTCTTCCTAGATGGTCTACCAATTCCTCTTTTCATGATTGGTGCAATAAGTGTTGGTTGACCCAAATCTGGCCACTGCTCATAATCAGGGATTGGTGAAATGTTGCCATTATAAGCTGCTTTATACCTAAATACACTTAATCAATCTGAGACATAGTCTAGTGGGTCTTTAGCAGCATCCAATATGGCTTAAATTTCATGCTTACATGGAATACCCCTGACTTGCCACCTTCCACAAGCACACTCTCTCCTATTTAGTGACCTCCCATCATGCACCTCATACTCCCCCCTCCCAGATGGATAGGCTTGACAAGTCCTTGACTCTTTTGTCAAATATCTCACCCTCTCTATGATGTTAGGACATATACCTGATTCTGCCCATTATTGAGATATGTGTTGTCTAGTGGCATGCCTTACCATTGCAATCCTTCTCACACTTGTCACAATGAAAACCTAAGTAGTTTAGTGTTTAGATAATAAGGCATCGTACATTAGTCAAGATAGTCTAAATGCATATTAAGGAGGGTAGTTTTGTGTTTACCCTCTAATAATGTGAGGATAGGATTATACCTATCTGCACCTATTGTGGAGTTAAAACTCTCCACAAAATTATTTTTCACTTCATCATTGCATAAAGTAGGATCAAACTTCCATTTGGTCCATCTGCCAAGTGGACCCACATCTTTACACCACTTAACTGCTCCTAGTCCAGCCACTTTTTGAATTTTTTGCAAAGCTTTCTTGATTGAGTATTGAGAACATGACTTGACAACTGACAAAAGAGCTTATGCATCAAGATCCCTGGATAATCAGTCTTGAAATTTTTGCACAAGTGTCTTGCACAATATCTTCTAGGGACCTTTGGCCATACTTGATCTAAGCTAGGATCAATGCCCTACATACACATTAATGTAACATAAAGTTAAAAAAATTGGAATACATAATAAGTATAAAAACATTGTACAATGGAGGGAGCAGGGTTACCTTTTGTATATCTGACATAATGGTCTAGTTTGACCTTCCACTTGCAGTCAAGGTTGCCTTCAAATGATGGAAGAACCAACTCCATGATGTCTTGTTCTCAGAATCTACCATAACAACAGCTACAGGAAATATCTCATTGTTTCCATCCAATGAGACAACAAACAACAAGATCCCTCCAAAATTCCCTTTAAGATGGGTGCCATCAATCAACCAAACCCCTACAACCATTTATAAGGCCTTTAAACTGAGCATGAAAGCTAATGAAAATGCACCTGAACTGTAGAGGCTTTTCTGGCCTCTGTAATGCTGCCCAAGTACAAAAGGCAACTGAGTTTGGGTTGTTCATCTTAAGCAACTCACAGTAGGTTGGTAGATTTGTGTAGGAATCATTATGACCCCCTTGGATGATTCTTATTGCCTTATCTTTCATTTTGTAAAGTGTGGAAGTTGCAATTCTCACACCATATCTATCCCAAACAAACTCATTCATAGTTTCCCTCTAATGTCCATATTTGCTCTAATATCCTCCAATAATTTTCTAGCAGCTCATTCACAGTTCACCATAGGATTAATTACTAAATTTAAATCACCATTATGCTTTTGCTTCATGGTTTTGATTGCTCAAGTATATCCATTTGCTAGCCTAGCAGTATGGATTCTCCACCCACACCTTTCATTAGCATAAATTGCTGTATACCTAAGCTCCTTTGACCTAATAACAACTAAGGCAAAACCTTCTTGTACACAACAGTCTCTCAAGGTGTCTTTGAAGTGCTCCTTATCCACAAAAAGCATCCATGGTTTTAGAAAAATCTTCCCCATCTCAACATCCTCATATATAACACCATTTTTGTACATCTTACCGAAATATCCTCCTTCTTCAGCATTCCAATCTGAGTTCCTAAATGCTGCCTCCCACCCACCATCAACAAAATTCTGGTGCAATAGCTCATTAACATCCTCTTCCACTAAAAAATCATCACCATCAACTTCTTGATCAGTCCCACCCTCTTCATCATTCACACCTGGCACCCACTCTTCTTCACTCTCACTACCACCCTCACCACTAACATTTGGTCCCTCCAAAGCAACAAGTGTGCTCCTACATCCCCTAGTCCTAGCTACTTTAACATTAACATCAACATTGGCACTAGTGGAGGCAGATTTAGGAACCCAAATACCCTTTTTCTTAGCCGTGGTCCTAGTCATCTTTTTCCCATGAGGAAAGGCTCTAATAGTCTTGAGTTGTGTGCTTTCCTCTACAATGTTGGAAGGTGGTAGGTTGGGCTCATTTCAGTCCTGGGTCAATGGGGAATTAGGTTCATTTTGGTCCTGGGTCCGTGGGAATTAGGTTCATTTTGGTACTAGGTCAGTGGGGGGTTCAGGTTCATTTGGGGCTGGGATGATGGTGGGAAATTTACAGTAATTTGGGCCTGGGAGGATGGTGGACTGAGGTAAATTTGGGGCTAGGAGGATGGGTGCGAGTTTAGGTGAATTTGTGGCTGGGAGAATGGTTGGGAGTTTAGGTGAATTTGGGTCTGTGAGGATGGTGAACTATATAATATTATTTCAGGGAATATTGGGCTTCTCCTTAATGTAGGACTTGTAATTAGGGGGAGTTGGATTTGTTGGACAAAATCAGGTTGGGTCAATTGAGGTGAGTTTGGGCTTGACTAATCATTAATAGTAAAGGCTAGGTCTGGGTTAAGTGTAGTTGTCTTAGGTTCAGTTATGTTGCTTGTGCCTTTTTTTTTCCTTCCAAGTCTCAAGTTTGGGCCAAAAGGTCTTTGATAGGCCACCTAATGGCTTGCCTAGGATTTGGACTATTTAGGTTTGGGTTGGCTCTCAGACTTAACCCTATGTGCTAACTTTCATATGAAATTGGGTTCATCTAAACTATCAACCCATACATCAATTTTTTTGCTGCCTAACACCCCAAACATTGTCATCATGCTGCCATCATCAACAAGTTCAACAAGTGTACCCATTTTTATACTTAAGCATAAGGTATGAGGAAAGCTCAAAATCGTTCTTCTCAAACAATTCATACACATCATTCAAAATATCTATTAACAAACATAAATCCAGATCATCAATCCCTAATTCTACTACATTTCCTATGTAATGAATTCTCAAAATTCTCTCAGCTATTTTCTACAACATTACACAACAACACACATGCAAAGCTCATTTTCAGTTTCTAAGATAAACAAACAAACCCTAAACACAACACTATAGCAAATGATCACATATAAAAGAGAAAGATGAAAGTTTAAGCTTCAAAATTACCTAATAGTTGAGAATTACACTAGCGCAACAATTGATTATCCTTCTCCCTTCTTTTCCTTTCTTCAGTTAGGCACAACAATTTCTTCTTCAGTAGATGAAATCTTTCCTTGCTTTATCCAAGTCTGTAATTTTTTATTCACTTAAATGCACAAATTCTGTGGAAAAAAATTGGTTTTGGAATCAAAGGATGGATTTTGGTTTTTGATGCGTGTTTAGGAAGATGAATAGACTGATAAGTAGGAGTAGTTAGGAGATATGTTAATAAGGTTTAAACTAGAAACGAAATGTTGGTGGCCCTAACGTATTTCATAATGCCGTTTTTAAAACATTAAAACAAAGGGTACCATAGAGATAACTTACAAAATTATGAGGGTACAACAGAGAGAAAAAAAGAAGTGAGAGTATATCGTAGAATTTTAAATAACATAAGGGTACACCATAGAAAAACCCAAATTATATTCACATTTTGTCTGAATTTTGAAACATAGAGTTGCGCATTCTTTGGGTTATAGCAAACTAGCAATGGTTTTAGAATGTAGCAATCACATAAAAATTGTTTATGAAATAAAGGCCAATTAAGTGTACTTACCAATCAAGTAAGCTTGACTTAGTGGTAAAGGTTTGGTCTCATGACTTTTAAGGTCGTTTATATTACCTAATGGTGAAAAAAAAATTTACTTATGGTAGACCTTTTCAATTTACCTTGTATTTTCAGTCAATGTAATTGGAGCTTTTAACTTTATAAGAAGCTCATTACCCATGAGGTTTAAACTTTATAATGCTCTTATCGTCAGGCCTTACTGTTTACACTTCAAATAATATTTTGTTCTTCATTGCATCCTTGAGATCAGGAAGACATATATGTATCTTACGATGTTCGCCCCACCACTATGGTTTTCTGTCATACATTCCACAGACATGAATTGCAAGCAATAAATATTGTTTTCAAGAATCAAGATTGACCTAATTGGTTCCCTCATTTTCTATGTAACATACTCGTATTCATACTTCCAGGTCACGTATTCATACTCGCACTCGATAAGATACATATCATATAAGGGTACTCGTATCCATCCCTAAAATTTCAATATCTTACCATTTTCCTTCCCGTTACACAAATACGAACCTGTGTACCGTCTCTGTGCAACCTAGCTGCTTCCGTTGTGATAAGGATTTGATTCTTGCTCTTGTAAAGTGGGATCCCAATTCCTGCTCCCCAACTTGTGTATGTGATTTTATCTTACCTTTTAAAAAACCAAGCATTGATTTTGGCCGATAATCGCAACCTTTCTGGGCCAAGATTCAAATTTATTATTTGTAAAAATGTTCTTTCCCAAGTTGCTAGCCTCTTGAGGTGTTCAAACAACCATATAGAAGTAGACACATACGTTGCATGACTTGGTCAAAATTAATATTAATATATAAACTAGTTACTAGCGTCTAGATAAGATAAAGTTAAAAGGTGTAGAAGTTCTATAGTGCTAGTTGGAAATTTGAAGCGAGTGAATCAAGAGAAAAAGAGGGAGCATCAAAGTTGGTGCAAGAGATAGCCCATAATGAAGAAGAAGTCCTTAAAAGATATATCCTTAAAAATGAAATAATTCCTCCAGCAATTGATGCCTCCTCCAATATGTGGGAGGATACTTTGTTGATTGATTTTTCTCTTCTTTCCAACAATTCTTGAGCAGCTCAAAGTGAACTTGCCAATCTTCATTCTGATCTCAAGCATTGGGGTTGCTTTTAGTTTCTTATTCTTGAATCTTTTCCATCAAGTTTAATCTCAGTGTGCACATATGACTTCATGAATCAATGAAAAAACTATAAACACATTTATTTTGTTAATTGATTAAAAAGCATCAGTAAGGAGGTAACCAATCAATATTTTCAGTACTGCCACTAGACCACGGGACCCGCCACCTGATTACGCCATAAGCTACCACCGTTCGCGCTCGGATACATGCCCACTCGATCCCCACAAGTTACAGGGCCAACCACCTGGCCACGAACCATCTACCAGACCATGCTCTACTGGACAACATGCCCACTCGCTCTGACCACGAGTTACAGGGCAACCACTACCAGTCTCAGGTCAACCTTCGTTCAATACAGCTGAACACCATCAGGAGGAATTTCGATACAAGGGCCCACCAGATCACCAAATTTGAGGACACACGAGGGACTCCCACACATACTCTACGACAGCCTCCCGCCCCGTACCGAAAGGCCCGACTTTGATACCATTTGTTGGGCCACCGACGCATGCTCATACACACACTAGTACAATATTGTCCGCTTTGGGCCCAACCTGCACGAATTTGTTTTTGGGCAACTTTCAAAAGGCGCCTTGTACTAGTGTATTGAGCACCACTATATGAATAGCTCCTACATTTGCTATTCTTTCCATGTGGGACTTTGGGATGAACATTCCTAACAGAAGATTTCTTAATGGATATGGCGATGCTGCAATTATAGCTGGGGACAAGTCTCTTAATTGGAATGATAGACTGTTTCTTACAGTTTACCCTGAAGATCAACGCAAGCTCCAAGTTTGGCCTAAAAAGCTGTAAAAATTCAGGTACATTTTCTCAACCAACCATATTATGGATGTAATTATGTTTACTGATTGTTATTGAAGTTTTTTGATTAGAATTGATTGGCATAAATATACTTCATTTCATCAATGAATATGGAGTGCTAATATTTTGTTATTCATGACCAAATTAAAATTAGAGAGATTTTACATGAATACTCTTTGAGTTTGAGAATTATGTTAAAAGTGATTCTTAAAGCCATGGCACGATCTCTAGAATTGAAGGAAGATAGTTTCTTGAATGAGCATGGTGAACGAGGATCCATAGACACAAGATTCAGAATCTATCCACGTTGTTTGCATCCTGATCAAGTTTATGGTGTTCATCCACATTCGGATAGATCAACTATCACACTGCTATTACCGGACAAAATGTGCTAGAGTGCTTACATATCCAGAAAGATGATCAGTTGTTCAAGGTTCTGGTCATTCCTGGAGCTTTATTTATTAATCTTGGTGATTTTACGGAGGTAAATCAACTTATTAACTGAGTAAGACAACATCGATGCGCATTAGCCAAAACAACAAAATAATGCACCTTTAATCAAGCATCCAACGTTGTGGATTTAACACTTCAACATCCCTGGAAATTTAGAACAAACTTATAGGCCTCTTGTATCAATTAGTCTATCTTCTGCTCAACCTTTTTTCACTTATTTCAAGAAAAAAATTTGTTCAGAATTAAGCTAATTAGATCAAGACTAGTAAATTCAGATAAGTTAAGTTTAGAGCATATAAGTTCACATAAGTTAACCGAGGCCAAATAAATGGATACCCAAATGCAATAAGCTTATACAAGTTCAAACATGTCATTATGATATGATAATGATGCAATTCCCTTAATTATCTGGTTACCAATGTTCACATAACCTGATGCAATTCTACTGAAGATATGAGAATCAGGAATTGATAAAGCAGAGAAAATCCAATTGGAAGAAAGAAAGGAATTCTTAAGGATTATATCAATTATAAATGATGAGTTATTAATTGTTAGAGAGAGAAAGTAGAGCAACATAATAGGAGATTTGTTTTAATATTGCTGAATACCCTTTCCTTACAATGTTTCTGTCTATATATGGAACTTTCCTGCTGACAACACTGCTGTCATAGCTTAATTAAAAAAAAGGAAATTATACTAATTGACAAAATGTAAATAATAGAATGTAACTGGATGTCAGAGAATATGCAGAGCACGTGATGATTGCATGATGCTTAGCCCACATTTTTCCTCTATTTACTTTGCAGCAGCCAACTCACCCTCTTCCAGTATTAGATTATAATTCATGAATGTTATCCTTGCCTTCAATATGTTGATGCTTGCATCATTGCCTCCTTCTTGAGTTGATCCTTGACCCCAAGGATAAAAAGTAGGATAGTTCTACTCTATTAGAGTGACATCTACCCACGTAGCATCTTCTGGAGAGGAGTTAGACCAGTGAACCAACCATTGAACTATGGCATGGTTACCCTTTCTGATGCTTCTTTTATCAATGACTACTGTAGGGTGCCTGGTAAGATTCATGGTAGGGATATGGAGAGAAGAGGGATCAACATAGGTAGGTGGAGGTCCATGATGTTTCTTTAACTGTGAGACATGGAAAGTGGGGTGTATTTTTGAGAAGCTAGGGAGTTGTAATGTGTAGGCTACCTCACCAATTCTCCTAATTATCATATAGGGCCCATAGTAATTTGCTCTCAGCTTCTGGTTGAGTCTGTGTACCAAGGAGTGTTGATGGTAAGGTTGTAATTTGAGGTAGACCCAGTCTCCCACTTGGAAAACCCTTTCACTTCTATGTTTGTCTGTTTGTTGCTTCATTATATTTATTGCCTTAGCAAGGTGTTCTTTCAGGAGAGTAATGGTAGCTTCCCTCTTCTGTAGACTTCTGTCAACACTCTCTACTGTAGTAGATCCAGGTAAGTATGGGATATGGTGAGGATGTGGTTGGCCATAGAGTACTTCATAATAAGGAGTAGTATGAGAGGCTGAATGATAGGTAGTGTTATACCAGAATTCTGCTCCATCGGGCCCATTCATATGGTGTATCACAACACATACAGCTTAGGTAGGATTCAAGGCATGCACCTATTTAAAACTTTAGACTGCCCATATGTTTGAGGATAATAGGCAGTTGATAGTTTATGCTGCACTCCTTGCAGTTTCATCAACTCCATCCAAAAGTGGCTAATAAAGACTTTGTCACGATTTAAAACGATGGATTTTGGGAACCCATGAAGCTTATAGATGAAGTCCATATAGTCCTAAGCTACTTTAATGGCAGTGAAAGGATGCGAGAGAGGAATAAAATGGGACTATTTACTTAGTCTATCAATGACCACCAGTATGACAATCTTGCCCATAGCATTAGGGAGGCCTTCTATAAAATCCATAGTAACTTCTTTCCACACCCTCTCAGGAATTGGAAGGGGTTTATCTTTGACAAGTCAAACAACGCCTAATATGATGTATAACATTCTGTTTCATTCCCGACGAGTCGAATAAACTTTTTATTCTTCTTAAAGTTGCTTCAATCCCAGAATGCCCTCCCACTTGGAGTTGTGCAACCACTCCATTATCTTCACCTTTAAGGCGATGTTATTCCCAATCACCAGCTTCCCTTTCTTCCTTAGTCGCTCTCCTTCCCAAGTATAGTGAGGGTGCAAATCAGAGTCAGGGTGTAGTTTTGAGATAAGCTTCTGTAGGTTGGGGTCTTCCTTCCAAACTTCTTGAATCTCTTCTAAGAATGATGAGTGGAGTGTAGATACCATCATAGCCATCACCTCAGCTCCAGAGATTCTAGATAAGGCGTCAACAACTTTATTCTCACTCCCACAATTGTATTCAATAGTGTAATCCATACCTGCCAACTTTGCCATCCATTTCTGTTGGAATGGAGTAACAATCTTGTGCTCTAGCAAGTATTTCAAGCTTTGCTGATCAGTTCTTATAATGAACGATAGTAACATGAGATAATGCTGCCACTTCTTCAATGCATATACTACAACCAGTAGTTCCCTTTCATAGGCTGGTTGGTGAAGATTTCTGTCTGAAAGTGCCTTATCAATGCAATAGGATGGCCTTCTTGCATCAATACAACTCCAATTCCTGTCCCAGAAGCATCAGTCTCAATGATAAAAGGCTTAAGGAAGTTAGGAAGAGCCAAAACAGGAGGGGAATACATGATTTGCTTGAGTTTTTCAAAGGCTCTAGTAGCTTCTTCACTCCATGAAAAAGCATCTTTTCTCAGCAAGTTAGTGAGGGGTCTGCATTTCTTCCCATAGTCTTTCACAAACCTCCTGTAATATCCAGTCAAGCCTAGAAAACCCCTTAGTTGCTTCAGATTTTTTAGTTGAGGCCATGACAAAACAACTTGAATCTTATCTTCTTCCGTTCTCACACCTTCTTTAGAGATGACATGCCCAATATAGTTGATTCTAGTAGAACCAAATGAGTATTTCTTGGCATTAGCATGTAAAGCAGGCCCTCACAACCTCTAGAGTCATCTGCATATGGTTAATATGTTCTGATACCAATGTTCACATAACTTGATACAATCCCACTAAAGAGATGAGAATCAGGAATTGATAAACCAGAGAAAATCCAACTGGAAGAAATAAAGGAATTCTCAAGGATTATATCAATTATAAATGATGAGCTATCAATTATTAGAGAGAGAAAGTAGAGCAACAAAATAGGAGATCTATTTTGATATTTCTGAATACCCTTTCTTTACAATGTATTTATATAGACCTTTCCTGGTGACAACAATGCTGTCACAACTTATTTAATAAAGAAGGAAAATATACTAATTGACAGAATGTAAATAATATAAGGTAACTGAATGTTAGAGAATATCTAGAGCACGTGATGATTGCGTGATGATTAGCCCACATTCTTCCTTTGTTGACTTTTTCATTTCCAGCTCCTTACATCCCCCCTTGACTTCTTGTGCAAGCTCAGAAGCCAGCTCACCCTCTTCCAGTATCAGCTTATAATTCATGAATATTCTCCTTGCCTTCAATATGTTAATGCTTGCATCAGATAAGTTATGTGAAAATCAACTGAATAGTTCGCATTCTTAGTTGGTATTACATCTAATGTAAAATCATTAAGTATGTAATAATAAAAAAAAAAGACGCTGATAAGTCATATTTATGTATAGTTTTTAGGTACATTTAGGTTGCATTTTAGAGCATTTAGTTTCATATTTAGGTTCATTATTGCATTATATTCTTAAGTTATGTTTTTCTACTCCTATTCGGTATGTTTTCTTGTTTTTGATGAATTTCAGGATTGAGAACGTATTTGGAGTATGATTAGCTAAGCTTAGGATTAGAGCACTTGGAAAAAGCTACAATGAATAAGGATCGTATGGATATGTCATAGTACGAGTTTGAGCAAAACGAAGCGGAAAATCATTAGAAGAAATGTGAAAAAGAGTCACGTCTCTACTCTTCTGATCATAATTTTGATGTGCTTCTTTAAATCGAGTAATTCCAGCATATTTGGAAACTAGACTTGAAGAGTTTCCAACGATAGGTGGCACGCCCGAGGAGACTTTAGTCAAGGAGTTATGCCTTTCGGAAGATTGCACTGTTTTGCTGGAATTGCCACGCGTACGCGCGGATCACTAATCCGCCTATTAATGATTTATTTAAGACTTTCCTTATCTTGTAAATTACTTTCCTAGTCATATTAGGTTGAATATTATTTAGATAGGTTTTCATTCTTTTTCTCTCTCTCCTCCCTTTCACATGATTTTATTATTTTTCTAGGTTTTAGTTTTTCTCTCCTCTTTTTCTCTCTAGTTTTTGGTTGTAAACCCTAGTTTTTATTCTTCTTCATTGATTCATGATTTCTTTTAGTTTCTTTCATTGATTTCTTTGATTATGCTTTTGCTTGTAGATTTATATTTCGTTATTTATTTCATGATAGAGTAGTTTTTATTTCTAGGGTTTGGGAATTCATGTTATATATATGATTATTGATTGATATTTATTCTGGTTTGATTAGTTATTGATTTCTCTAATTGATTAGTGTTTTATTGTTAATCTTGCAACTGATCAATTGTTTGATTAAATATTGCTAATATGAGTCATAGATCGAGAGATAGTACTCTTTAGAGGCTTACCTACAATTAGCAAATCTGATTATGTTGAGCGACGTACTAGCATATGTTGATTGAAGCGTTAATGCCTGACCAAGGATTAACCTGTGCTCTAGTATCTGATTGATTGAACTATTGATGATATTTTGATAGATTATAGTTATAAACATGGTGAACCATTACCCTAGATCCTTTTTAGTTTGATTTTCTAGTTTATTAGTTTGAACTTTAATTCAATATTTCTGATCTTGTTTAGTTTCTCCATAATTAGAACTAGATTAAAACGACCATCTCTCTGTGGATTCGACCCTACTTACCCTACTACATTGTTAGAAGGTTTTGCAGGAATTATTTTTGACGGGTGTACGACAACCTATCAAATTTTGGCGCCGTTGCCGGGGAGACGGTATAGTTTTATTTAGTTTTTATTGTTGGTGAATTAAACTGTTATATATATTTTTCTTTCTTTCTTTTTGTGAATTTTTTTCTTTTGTTGTTTTCCTCTTTTTTTTTAGTGTGTTGTTATGGAGTCGTATAATTATAGTTCAGATGGGGATGTTTTTTCTAATTATCAAGGGCAATATGATTATTCTGGGTATTATAATGCGAATGATTATGTTTATGATGCATCATATGATTGTCAAAATTTACAAAATCTGTGCATGAATTCTTATGAATATTCTCATTACCCTAATGAGTCTTATGTGCCTGATTATACCCAATGTTATCAACCTGAAGAGAATAATTATTTTCAACCTGAAACATCAGAGCGTCAGGAACTTTTTATATGATGAAAGAGTATATTGCTAAACAACATGAAGATTTAAATGAATTAGCTCATGATTACCAAAACATAGCGAAATCTATTGAATTTCTTGTTGTGCAGCAATCTACTAACCAACAGGTGATACTTGATGATACTGATATTAGTGTTGAGAATTATAATTCAGAAGAGAAAGGCATTGATTTGACTCACGATAATTTGGTAGAAGGTAAGGGTGTAATTGGTGGAGTTGGTAGTTTGTGTCTCTATGTTGAACGAATCCATAGTTAGAGTGAAGTGTCTGACACTTTTTCGATAAACTTTTCATCTGCATATGAGTCTAAAGTTGAGAGTGAAATAGTGCATGAGTCTTTGTCGGTTCCATCTGATACTGTTTTTGAGTCTCATGTTCCATTCTCTCAAAAACTTGACATTATTCCTTCATCTCCCATATTATATCCTCCATCGTTCCTTCTTTCTCCCCTTTTGAATGATATATTTAGTTTCTTTTTCTTCTTTTGAGTCATGTAAACAGACTAACAATTTTTCTTTTACTTTTTCTTGTAAATATAATTTTCCTTTGATTTTTTCTTTTTGTAGTTTTAATTTTTTTAGTACTAATTTTTTTCATTTTTCCTTTTCACTCTTATATAATATGCTCTGAGATGTCTGCATGAACATATGATAAGCTTCTTAGAGCATTGAACTATTATGAGTGATCTGCTAGTCTTCAACGGTCATGCAAGACCTTAAATTTGCGTTTCTCGGGAGCCAACCCGAGCATTAACTTATTTTCTCTCTTCTTTTCTTTACTTTTTATTATGATTTTTGTCTTTGTTTCTTTCTTTTTGAGTGTGTTTACTCACTTTGGTGTTTTTTTTATGTGTTTATTGTAGGTGTACAGAGATTAAGCAAAAGAAATCAGAAAAAATTGGAAAAAAAAAAAATTCAGAAAAACAAAACATCTGCCCAGCCTGCTGGTTGGTCGGCGTTCGCTGGCTAGCTGGTTACTATTGGGTTATTCAAAAAAAAAAAAAAAAATAAAGAACGAACGAAGAAGAAAGCGACTGGAATTCGCCCACGCCGTTCTTGTTTCTCAGGCACCATCTCCCAATCCCTTCCTCCCGCGCCACCCACCGGTGACCTGCTTTGGAGCCCAACACCGTCACCTTTCTTTTAACGGACCATAACCATCAAGCACCGGCACCATCACCACCCCCCACGCACTCCTTGATTTTCGCACGCAACAGCAGGCCGCCCCACCAAGTCCATCCTTGCACCAATTTTCTGCTGCGTTACCTTTCCTGTTCACCGGCGCCGCCAACCATCACCATAGGCACCGAAATTCTTTGCAGGCGCCTGTACACGCACCACCCTCCGCTCTCTGTTTTTTTTTCCGCCTCGTGCCATACCGCCGCACCACCACCATACCTTCCCTGCGCCGCATCACCAGCAACCCACTGGCACCCCACATTCGTCTTCTCTTCACGTATACCACCCCCTCGCGTCTCCCGCGCGTACAACAACACCCTATCTCCGCGCAGCATCGCCGGCAATCTCCCCCGTCCTCTTTAACTCCCACATACAACAACCTCAAACCCTCCTCACAACCACTCACCGCCACGCCTAGTCCCACTGCGCATCCCACCCCCCTTTACCTCCAGCCTTCTCTCTCTTCTCGTTTTCTTTCTTTTCTTGTTTCTTTTCTTTTTATTTTATTTTACTTTTTATTATTATTCTTTCCCCTAAACCCCTAATTCTAATTTTTCTTTTTATCCTTTTGATTAACTATTGTTCTCGAATTTTGTCAAGTAGGCACCAAATTGGTTTCAAGTTCTGCTTCGTGAAGCATGATGATACGATTTTTGAGCATATTTGACTCTTCTCCCCAATTAATTGGGTAGTAAGCATCTATTCTCACTTGACATGTTATTAATGTATTTCGACTTTTTGCTTGGATTTTTATTTTGTTGCCATCTTATTGAGATTCTTTTGTACCCATTGATTGGGACGATTGGATTGCTATGACTTTTGTGGTTTTTGTGGTGTTGTGGCTTTTGGTGGGCGACTTTGGTGATACCGGGGTTGCTTCTGGTTCCTTCTCTAATTTGGTTTTCGCAGTGAGGACACTGCAGATTCTAGCTTGGGGGAGGAATATTCTATCCTTTATTTGCTTCTTAGTGTAGATTTTATTGCTTTCGTAGGATGTTGCACGGTTTGTACTACTTATTAGGAGTGGGAGTTTATGTGTAACCAAAAAAATTGTACTGTTTTCTTAGTTGCATTAGCATATTTCATCTCATATTAGCTTTCACATCATTTTAGTTGCATCTATGGGACTACTGCTAAACTTTTTGAGAGCCTTGTTGATATTTTACTACATTTGTTAAGTGTCACTCATCTTGTTCATGATACTTAATAGCATGATTGTTTCGCAACTGTTTTTTGTGGTAAGATGATTGATCTCTCTCTGACTCGATTTAACATTACTATGCAGACACCCTAGCCTAAGTGAGCTTTTGTGCCTATAAACTGACGTATCTGTATCAGTTCTGTTCTTTCATGTGTGATTAGTTATCCTCGTTGTTGCATTGATCTTGACTTTGACTTGGTACTCCTTGATATTTGATAGTGCATACATTTTGATATGATTGAGGCATTTCATTTGATGATCTTAGCTCCAAAGTTATTCTTGTTTTCATATTATCCTTCCTTTAGCCCCGCTGAGCCTTTTCTGACTTTGTTCGATTGTTACCTACATTACAAGCCTTGGCCTCATTTGATTCTTGTCCCAAGCCTAGCTTGGGGGAGAGAGTATTAGTTTTAGTTTAGTTTGTATTGAATTGAAGTGCTCGATTTGTGGTTTAGAAGGATGGAAAAGTATGTTTAGTGAGCTTTGAAATTGAATTGAAAGTGTGAAAAAGAAAGAAAAAAAAAGTGAAAAATGAAATGAAAAAGAAGTGAAAAGGAGTTTTGAATAAAGTGAAATAAAAAGGGTTATGATTGAATTTCTTAAGTGTAAAAGGTTGTTGATTATATTTGGAGATTGTTGGTTGTTGCATGGAGTTGTTGTGATCTTTCTTGGTCATGTTTTCAGTTGTATGATGCTCCCCCTTCTCGGTTTTTCCACCACAATTCCCAAATTATTTCCATACCTTTAACCTCAGCCCCATTACAACCCTTAAAAGTCTTGATCATTATGTATTGTATTGTTGAGTATTAAGTGAGTCAAAAAGTCAAAGTTAAAGAGTATTTGCTTCATCTGAGTCGACTTATTTAGGTTGAGAGTCATTATTTATCCCTTAAACACATGAGAGATTTGAGTGCACATAACTATAGTGAGGTATGTCATGTTTGGTTAAATCCAGTTTGGGAGAGATGGTTTGCGGTATGATTGGAGAGTCGATTGCGATACATGATATGCTATGTAGCTTTGTCCGAGATTGTTTCGATGCTTGGTTTATGTAGTGATTATATCTCTCGTTTCTCAATTGAGTGTTTAGCCCTGTTGTAGTCTATATTGTAGGTTGTCTAACTTTTCTGATGTCTATGTCTAATTGATTGAGGACAAGCAATGGTTTAGCTTGGGGGAGTTTGATAAGTCATATTTATATATAGTTTTTAGGTACATTTAGGTTGCATTTTAGAGCATTTAGTTTCATATTTAGGTTCATTATTGCATTATATTCTTAAGTTATGTATTTCTACTCCTATTCGGTATGTTTTCTTGTTTCTGATGAATTTCAGGTAATGAGAACGTATTTGGAGTATGATTAGCTAAGCTTAAGGATTATGAGCACTTGGAAAGAATCTACAATGAATAAGGATCGTATGGATATGTAATAGTACACGAGTTTGAGCAAAACGAAGCGGAAAATCATTTGAAGAAATGTGAAAAAGAGTCACGTCTACTCTTCTGATCATAACTTTTGATTTGCTTCTTGTAATTGAGTAATTCCAGCAGATTTGGAAACTAGACTTGAAGAGCTTTCCAACCATAGGTGGCACGTCCCGAGGAGACGTTTAGTCAAGGAGTTATGCCTTTCGGAAGATTGCATCGTTTCTGCTGGAATCTCCCACGCGTACGCGCGGATCACTAATCCGCCTATTAATGATTTATTTAAGACTTTCCTTATCTTGTAAATTACTTTCCTAGTCATATGAGGTGAATATTATTTAGATAGGTTTTCATTCTTTTTCTCTCTCCTCCTCCCCCTTTCACATGATTTTATTATTTTTCTAGGTTTTAGTTTTTCTCTCTAGTTTTTGGTTGTAAACCCTAGTTTTTATTCTTCTTCATTAATTCATGATTTCTTTTAGTTTCTTTCATTGATTTCTTTGATTATGCTTTTCCTTGTAGATTTATATTTCGTTATTTATTTCATGATAGAGTAGTTTTTATTTTTAGGGTTTGGGAATCCATGTTTATATGATATGATTATTGATTGATATTTATTCGTGGTTTGATTAGTTATTGATTTCTCTAATTGATTAGTGTTTTATTGTTAATCTTGCAACCTGATCAATTTTTTGATTAAATATTGCTAATATTGAGTCATAGATCGAGACATAGTATTTTTTAGAGGCCTACCTACAATTAGCAAATCTGATTATGTTGAGCGGTCGTACTAGCATATGTTGATTTGAGAGCGTTAATGCCTGACCAAGGATTAACCTGTGCTCTAGGTATCTGATTGATTGAACTATTGATGATATTTTGATAGATTATAGTTATAAACATGGTGGACCACTACCCTAGATTCTTTTTAGTTTGATTTTCCTAGTTAAATTAGTTTAGACTTTAATTCAATTATTCCTGATCTTGTTTAGTTTCTCCATATATTAGAAGCTAGATTAAAACGACCATCTCTCTGTGGATTCGACCCTACTTACCCTACTACATTGTTAGAAGGTTTTGCAGGAATTATTTTTGACGGGTGTACGACAGCCTATCACACGCCAGTTTTAGTTAGTTTTTACACCATATTATATAGTTATTATTTTGAGCTTAAAATTTGAAGAAAATGCTCCGAAGATCTGGAGATTACCTATAATCATTTGTTAGCATCCCACCAGTAGCTTTGGAGTCAACTATATACCGTTTGTTTCTCCAATTGACTGGCTTCAATATGGTTTAAAACGAGCTAATTAAATCAAAATGACTCGCCGAACTCTTTGTGCTATTTCTTATCATTGAACTGTCTATGTCCCTCAATAAACTTCTAATTTGTTTTCAACATTCTTTCTCACTGAAGTATAGTTTGATGGCCTTTAAAATTACAGCTAATGAGTAATGGTATATTCAAGAGACAGTACACAGGTTGCTGACTAATTCAGAGAAGGAGAGGTTCTTTGTGGCAGCATTTTGTACTCCAGAACTAGAAAATGAAGTGCGACTCATCAATGAATTGATTAGCTCTAATCGACCAAAATTTGATAAGAAAGTGAACACTCTAACCTGCTAGATCTTCTCCTATTACACATTTCTAAACTGCCATGCCCGCTACCTCAAACGCTAGTGTCAAACAATGCCATTGTGGTTAAGAATATAAAACATGAAATTTGTGGTAGACAACAAGTTGAAAGGTTATTTTGCTAATTAAGTATATGGGCCAAAGTACTTGAAATGAAGTCTCAACATCTAAATCTAACGCCAAACTTGACATTAGACAACTCACTAGTACAGAAACAACAATTTGCGTCGGATGTCAGACCCTCATTTGGCGTTGGACTTGAGTCCGGCGCTAGAGGCCTCGACGCAAATTTCAGAGAGATCATCTCCATCGAATTAGGACATGACACAAATTTTGAGCTATTTACGTCGGACTTTAAGCTATGTGCGAAGCACATGACACCTTTAGCCCAGCACCAGCAGGACATACATGACACCATTTGCGTCAGATGTGCAACATGATCCGACGTAAATGCCTGTTGACCTAGGTACCACCCCTCATTTTTACATAGGACAACATACATAATCCGACGCAAATGACAATTATCTTATTTAAAAAAATAAAGTTCAAAATTTGTAGAGAATTTATTCGAGGCAATAATGTAAATAACATGCATTTATGTGTTGATAATGTAAAAAATGTAATACATACCCCTCTAACTGATTTAGAATGAGAGAAAAAAAATATGTAAAAGAGATAAAAACAAATTACATTGCAAATATGTAAAAAAATGTAAAATTAAAACGGAATCTTGAGCAATTGAGGAAGAAAGTGAGCAGCCGATGATTCTGCCGACATTTTTAGATGAGCTAGAGGAAGAAGACTTCGAGAAGAACCAACCCATATCTGAAAATGAAAAAAAGAATTTCAGAACCGAAAGGGAAAAAGAAAATCCTAGATCTGAAAAATAAACCCTAGACTAGGATAAATGCCAAAAAAAACAAATATAAAAAAACGAAAGGCCATTATTTTCAGTTGCATGAAAATGAAAAAACACTAGGGGAAAAAAAAGGAAGGGTTGCGCAGGAAGGGCTGCGCTTTTTCTATAAACGCATCCCTACTAGTGAAGGGTTGTGCTTTTCTTCAAAAGTGCAACCCTACATAACAGAAGGGCTGCGCTTTTGACAAAAAGCGCAACCCTTCACTTAGTAGGGTTGCGCTTATAGAAAAAGCGCAGCCATTCTGACTTAGTAGGGTTGCGCTTGTAAAAGAAGCGCAACCCTTCTGTCATGTAGGGCTGCCGCTTTTTGTTACAAGCGCATCCCTTCGTTAAATTATTTTTTTGAGTGAAATTTAGTGCGCACCATGTACAGTATCCAGAGCAATTTCCCTCTTTCCTTCACTTAGAGTAATTATGAGCGAGAAAATTTTGAGTGCACCACCATTTTTTGCGACCTAATTCCAATGCACCACCACCACTGCACATTGGCGAATCTATTCGAGTGCACCACTACGACAAGCACCACATTGTGCGACGTAATTCGAGTGCACCACCACTGCTGCCCACCACTGCCGCCCACCACAATTTCGAGTACAGTGGGTTTGCGCGACCTAACTCGACTGGTCCGCCACCACCTTGCGCAACCACCCACCACGTGCAACCCTTCTCTTCTGTTCTCATCTCTTCTCCACCATCACCACTACCCTTCTCTTCTCTTCTCTTCTCTTCTCTTCTCTTCTCCACCATTAGAGTGGTTAATTAGGTATGAATTAGTTTTGTTTTTAAGTTACTTTTGTTTTTCTTAATTGAATTAAATGATTAATGTGCAATGTGGGTTTTGTCAATTGTAAGAAGAAGAGGCTAAGGAAGGCAAATAAAGTTCCAAGTATCTCTTTTCTCTTCATTGCTCGTCGTTGGTGTTAAGAGGTAACTAGTTTAATTTTGTTGTCTTTTTTGTTTGATTTAATTTGATTATGAGACAAAGTTGTCATGTGCTTCAAATTGATTTAAGTTATTATAATTTATTGATATGAGATTGTATGAAAACGCAATGTGATTTAGCTATATATAAAATCTACAAGTTGTTTGAATCATCCTCATATACCTAGATACCCGTTCAAGACTTACTCATTAGGAGTAAGTATTGAATAGTCCCCGGTTTGGGACTGTTCTAGGACGTTTGATCTCACTTAGGTGGTGAATGTGTGTCGTCTTTTCAATTATGAGGAAATTCTTGGCTTATCGTTTCTCTACATTGTTATCTGGGTACATATGTACATAACAAGCGCAATCCTTCTTGTTTAGAAGGGCTGTGATTTTTGAAAAAGCGCAGCCCTTCATAAATGAAGGACTCATGAAAGCTGCAGCCCTTCAAGCTTAGAAGGGCTGCGCTTTTTAGGTAAAAGCGCAACCCTTTGTTGTGAAGGGCTGCGCTTGAAAAACGCAGCTCTACTTAAAAAGTGAAGGGCTGCTATTGAAAGGGCTGCTGTCAAAAAGCGCAGCCCTAAGGGCCTTTTTAGCGCAACCCTTCTTCATTTTTCCACTAGTGAAACAAAATTTCAGATTTGAAAATTGAAACTTACGGAATGTCAAACAAATCAAATCTAAAAAATTAAAAAAAAACCTCTTAGAGATTCATGTGTAAAAAATTGAAGAAGTTAAGTAGGTGTTTCTCTCTCTAGAATTCTCCCGCCATGGCAAGAACTTCTAAAAGACATAAGACAAAAAATTCTAACTCAAATAATCCGAAAGGACGTAGCACTGATGCTCAGGCTAAGAAGACGAAATCGATGGATGAGATCCTTGGCGTGGCTGCGATGGAAATCGAGCAGCGAACTGAAGCAGAGGAGATACGTGAAATTGAACAGAGTCAGAGAACTCATCGATTTTTCTCGGAATGGTTGTCATCAATCCATTCATCAATTGTGAATTGAGAATCTAATGAGATTTCTGGTGGTACCATTGCTCGAGGATGGCGAAATGTGGAGCCGATTCCAATTCTCCAGTTCTCTGAGGAAGAGGTAAACTCTGAAAATCCAATGAATGATCAGATTAGCTGTAATGATCCTGTTGTGATTAAAATTGATGATGTGGATGTGCAATCGGAGATTGAATTTTGGAATTCTTCTTTAATTTGTTATGTGATTGGGGTAAATCCACCACAACAAGAAGTGTGTGTATATTGTGAGATACTTCTCAATGGAGAAGCAAGACAGTGTATTAGCAGGTGGTTGTCCTTTTTTGATAGTAAGCCAATGATAATGAAGGCCTGGGATGCTAATATGGATATTGAGAAGGAGAGCTTTGATGTCTTACCAACTTGGATTCAAATGAAGGTGGAATTCAAATATTGGGGAGAACAATGTTTGAGGAAACTGGTTAGTAAAATAGGGAAGTATGTCAGGGTGGATAAGGCAACGGAGAAGCGTGAGAAATTGCAATATGCTAGAGTGTAGATAGAGGTTAAAGTGAATCAATAATTCCCTGAGCAACTTACCTTTGTGAATGAATGTGGAATTGAAAAGTTGTTTGAGATATTCTATGAATGGAAACCAACTGTATGCAATGTGTGCCATACATTGGCTCATGCTACTGTTGACTGTCATAAGGCTGTTGTGAAGAAGGAATGGAGGCCTAAAGCAGCAGAGGTGGTTACCCAGAATAAGGTTGATGAGGATCTTATTGTTGTTGGCATTACACAGGGGCAACAAATGTCAAGAAGATCTAGTTCTCCAGGGAAGGAGGTAAAAGTTGGAAACTCTTTTGCTACCTTGTCTGTTGATGATGAAGAGATAGTTATTGGAGATGTGGTTTGTGAAAGGAGGATAATGGATGGGGGGGATCCCCCTGATGGACATGGATAGTATATTATGCTGGAATGTTAGAGGGGTCAATAGAATAAATAAACAGAGCGATGTTAAGCATCTCCTGAACGAAAGACTTCTTGGCATTGTAAGTCTCATTGAGACTAAAGTAAAGGCTAGTAAAATGGGGAATCTCTACTTGAACTTGTTTCCTGGATGGTGTTTTTGTTCCAATTCTTCCTTCCATCCAGGAGGGAGAATTATAGTGGCTTGGAATCCTTTAAGCTTCATTGTTAACATTGAGCTGATATCTGACCAGATGATTCATTGCAAGGTCAGCACTGTAGGTAGTTAGAAGCTTTTTGGTTGTTCATTTGTGTATGGCTTTAATAGCATGATGCATATAAGGAGCTTATGGGTGGATCTGGTGTCAGTAGCAGAGAAGATGAAGATGCCATGGATAGTTATGGGTGATTTTTATTGCATCTTGAATAGAGAGGAGAGAATTAAGGCTGCTGTCAGGGATGCTGAAATGGAGGACTTTAGAAGGTGTGTTGTAAGGTGTAATCTGGAGGATATCAAATCTACAGGTAGTTATTATACATGAAATAATAAGCAGACTGAAATGGAGAGGGTGCTTAGTAAACTGGACAGTGTGATGGGGAACAATGAGTGGATGGAGGCATACCCATCAGCAGAGGCTCACTTTATGCCTAAAGGTCTATCTGACCACTCACCAATGCTGGTCAAGGTTTATCCAGAGATCAGTATAGGAAGATGTCCATTTCGTTACTTTAAGATGTGGAGTAAGGATCCTAGATTCTTGGAGGGTGTGAAGGCTTGTTGGAAGGAAGAGGTGAATGGTACTAAGATGTATAGAGTGATGAGAAGGTTGAAGGGAGTTAAAAGGTTTCTGAAACAGCTTAATAGAGATGGTTTCTCGAATATCCATATAGCTGAAATTAAAGCAAAAGAGAAACTAAAGGTGTGTCAGCAAAGAATGCATGATGGAATTATAGGAGCAACAAATGAAGAGAAGAGTGCTACTGATGAATATAGGAGAATCCATGATAATTATCAATCATTTTTGCAACAGAAGGCAAAATTGAACTGGATAAGAGGGGGTGATGACAACACTAAGATATTTCATGGTGCAATAAGAGAGTGGAAATTAAGGAATACTGTGTATCGAATTAATGATGTGAATGGCAGGTGGGTTGACAATGCAGAGAGTGTGCAAGAGGCTTTCTTAAGCTATTATATATGTCTACTGGGTGCTTCAAGAAGTGATAGAAGTCCTTTCTATGAAGAAGTGATTGCTAGAGAAGCTGTGTTAACTGAGGAACAACAGGGGGAGATGTTGAGGCCTTTTACAAAGAATGATGTGAAGATGGCCCTGCTTTCAATCCCTGATGACAGATCTCCAAGCCCTGATGGATTCGGGGCAGGTTTTTACAAGGATAGCTGGTCTGTAGTAGGTGATGATATCTCAAGGGTTGTGCTGGATTTCTTTGAATCTGGGAGATTGCTGAAAAAAGTTAATGCAACTGCCCTTACATTGATTACTAAGGTTAAATGTTCCGGGAGCGTTACCGAGTTTAGATCAATTGCCTGTTGTAATGTCATTTACAATTGCATTACAAAGTTGTTGTGTCGAGGAATAAAAGAAGTGCTTCCTGAGATAATTGTAGAAAATCTGGGTGCCTTTTTTCAAGGTAGATTCATCTCTCATAATATAATGATATGTCAAGATATTGTGAGAGACTATGGGAGGAAAAAGTCAAGGTCTAGAGTTATAATTAAAATGGATATGAAGAAGGCATATGACTCAATAGAGTGGTCCTTTCTGAAGATGATGCTTAAGGCTTTAAAGTTCCCTGAAAAGTTTATTGAGCTGATAATGGTTTGTGTGGAAACACCAAAATATTCCCTCCTGATTAATGGTAATCTCCATGGATTCTTTGAAGGAAAGAGATGGTTGAGACAGGGAGATCCTATGTCTCCTTTATTCTTTGTAATTTGCATGGAGTATCTCACAAGATGTCTGAAGATTGTAGGGGAGAGCTCAAACTTTCAGTTTCACCCAAGGTGTGGGGGTGTGAAATTGAATCATTACTGCTTTGCAGATGATGTGATTATGTGTTATAGAGGGGATTATGCATCTGTGTATACTATGTTGCAGGGCTTCCAACATTTTTCTGAAGCTACTGGTCTTGAAGTTAATAAGCACAAAACTGAAGTGTATACAACTGGAATGAAGTGAAAGGAAGTGCAGCGTATACTGGATGTCTCTGGGTTCAGCATTGGTCAATTGCCATTCAAGTATCTGGGGGTGCCCATCTGTTTCAAGAGAATATCATCAAAGGAATGTAACATAGTGCTAGAGAAGATGATGGCGAGGATCAAAACATGGAGGAGTAGGAATCTATCTTATCAAGGTAGATTGATGTTGATCAACTTTGTGCTCCTAAATATACATGTATACTGGGGACAGGTTTTGGTATTGCCTAGGAAAGTCCTAAATGATATTGATCATATGTGTAAAGCTTACCTGTGGAGTGGGGAAGTTTATAGTGGTAAAGCCGGGTATGTAGCTTGGCCTAAGGTTTGTATGCCTAAACAAGCAGGTGGGCTGGGCTTGAGGAACATCAATGTGTGGAATATAGCTGCAATGGGGAAATATGTATGGGCTATTGCAAAGAAGAAAGATAGTTTATGGCTAAAATGGGTGAATGAAGTTTATGTGCATGATAGTGAATGGTGGGAGTATAAAACCCCTGCTAGTAGTAGCTGGTACTGGAGGAAAGTATGTGATATTAAAGATCAGCTGAAGATGGTTCTGAGAGAGGAGCAGTTGAGAAGCATGGAAAGGTACTCAAGAAAAGAAGTATATAAGATGTTGTGTGGGAATGTAGAGAGAGTGGACTAGGACAAAGTGGTCTGGAATAGAATGTCCCTTCCTAAGCATAGATTTTTTATGTGGCTAACTATGAAGCAAAGAATGCAGATAACAGAGAAAATGTATAGAATTGGTGTTAGCCATGATCCTCTTTGCTTGATCTGTGGCTTGGAGAATGAATCACAGGAGCATTTATTCTTTTCATGCAGGTATAGTATGAAGGTGATGGAAAAAATTAAAAAATGGCTACATATGGGTGTTGATGGCATGACAGTACCAGAGATGCTAAGCTTGATCAGAAGCAGTAGGAGTTCTCAGCTGTAGAAGAAGATTAAGTTTGTTGTGATTGCAACAACTATATACCAGTTATGGCATGTGAGAAATGAGGCTCTTTGGGACCAGAAGATCGTTAATGTAGATAGTTCAGTAAATTTGATACAGAAGGTTGTAATTGACAGAGTTTATTGTAGTTGCCTAGGAAAGTATCTAGTAGAGATCAAGAGTGGGTGAGACAGAGATGTCTGGAAATTTGTAAATAGATACTGAGGTGTTCTAGTCTGTAATTGGTGGGGTATGAGTTGGAACTTACTTATTGACTAAAAAAAAAAGATTCATATGTCGCTGAAGGTTTATATATTTCGTAGAAGAAAGCCAAAGTCTTGAGGATTTACTACTACTCTTCTTCTTTGATAATATGCATTTACCATGAAACACACATAAAAATTTCCGCAATTTTCGCAATTCAAACACATAAAAATTTCACGATTTGGAGGAAAAAGATGGAATTCTTGATGTCTAGAAAGCGGATATTGAAATAAGAATGTAATTTAGTTTATCAAAAAGAAATTTGATGAAGAATTTGGAGAGAGAAGAGAGGAAAATTGTGTATTTGAGTTGGAAGAAGGTTGATTGAATTAGAAATTAGGGAATTTCAAGTTGAAAGAGTATAGTAGTAGTATGTAATTGATTTAAAGGGAGTATTGAATTTGAGGGTGTGTAGTGTGTTGTGAAGTTGAATTCTAAAGTGTAAGAGTGAGAGAGAAAACGACTAGAGGAAGTTAGAGAAAAGGTTTGAGAATAAACCCTAAAGTTGCACCTTAAATATGAAAAACCCATGATTTGCGTCGTGTCTCGTGGCCCATACACCGTAAATCATGGCCGAAAACTGATTTAATGCTATCTGCGTCACACACTCGGGACAATCCGATGCACAATATCTGATCCAATAATCTAGGGCTTTCATCATCTACGTCGAACGTTCATCAACGTCCGACGTAGATGGTTTTTGCATCGCACACTTCCGCACGATGCACATTGTTGCAATCATTTGCGTCGCGTGCCCCAAACCGTCCCATACAAATCTTCTTTTTACCCATTTGCTATGGTTAATTATATCGGATCTTTGTTGACATCCGATGCAAAAAATGTATTCCTATACATTTGCGTCAGTCTTTTTTTTGTTCGACGCAAATAGGGAGACACAAATTATCATTGTTGTACTAGTGGTACTTAAGGGTCGTTCACCAATTATTCGTCAAATTCAACTTCCTTAGATTATATTAGATCTACAAAAAGTTGAAAGCATACTAAACATAAACCTTGAGAAAGAAAAGTCAGGAAAATTTTTTGTGGATGATTACCCAAATTAAATTCATCAATGATAGAGTATACAACTATTCTTGCGACTTCAACCATGAATTTAAACTTTTGGTTGAGTTAAGACATGACACCAGAGCCAACGTGGCATAAAGGTCAGGGGTTCATCAAGTATGAGGGAGGCATCATGCATCTACATTACAAGCACAAAGAGCTCTGATCTCATGTGAGAGGGCGTGATAGAGTATGAAACTATTCTTGGAACTTCAACTATCAACCTAAGCTTTTGGTTGAGTTGGTTATCTAACAATCTAAATCATGAAGCTACAATTCTCACTTGCAACATTTCATACGAAAATATGGTTAGAGAATCGTTCAAGCAATAGTACTAATTTATTAGTATGTAACTATGTAAGTTAAAACAGAAATAATACTACCTCCGTTTCTTAATACATGCAACTTATTATTTTTTTGAGATGTTTTATAATACTTGAACATTTCTTTTATTGGCAAATTATTATACAAAGAAAGCTTTACATTATTATTTAAGCACATGTTGTAGGTTTAATCTAGTATGTGTCAATTATCAACGTTGCATGTATTGAGAAACGAAAGAAATATGAAAGTGGAGAATTGGAGTAGTAGAGCAAAGTAATCTGTTCATCATTGAGCTCTATTAGCTAGGTGGTACTTATACATAAAAGATACTAGGGAAAGAAGGGGATGAAGCCGGCAAGCTTCAACTCTCTTAATTAGCTAGGTGGTACTTATTACTTCCCCTTCTCTGCCTGAAGATTCTAAGGGGAGGGTGTGTTGCTGGCCAGCTTCCGCTCGCTTGACTGATGGCGGGAATATGTAACTGCAACCTTAGTATACAAGACGAGGCTAATGAATCCAAACGCTCCCATAAGCGCATAATAATAGTGAAGATGACTACTATCTAAGTCATAACCGAACCAACTTGGATGATCACCCTTTTCGGTGGTCTTATGTGTGATGGAGAACATAGAAAGGCTTAGTATATGCCCAACACCAGTGATACCTTCTGCCATAAAAGACCCATATGATGGTCTGATGAGTGAGTCAGACATTTCGTGGCTAAAGAAATCACCGATGCCATCTAAGGCTAACCCATCCATGGCACCCATCAGCAAGAGCTGGGGCAGAAGCCAGAACGCGGATATTGTCTCGTAGTTGTTTGAGGCTTTCCGTCTTTTAGCCTCAACAAAAAATGCTACTGTAAAACAAGGAAGAAACAGCAGCATCCCGAGTCCTACTCGTAGTGCACCATAAAATCTTGTGCCAGTTCTCTTAACTCGTTTAGCCAATACCCACCTGCTCAATCCACTGACAAGCTTTCTTGTTGCGTCTGAGCTCAATAAGAAGATCTGGATGGGTATCTCTACTGAATTGAGATGTGTATCCATGTAGGCTGCTTGCTCCACAAAGAATGTATTGCTCACAGATGTCATTATACCATACATGAAGAATATCGAGGACAGTAGAGTTAATCGTATGGATCTCTTGGTTTCCTCCACTTCCTTGACTGTACAAAGTCTCCCATTCTTTAATTCGGTTGTAGGATTCTCAGTATTTGGGTCATATAATGTAGCTCTGTTGAGTAACCTGTATTTGGCCACAACAAGCTAGTTTAAAAACATACAAGGACAAGAGAATATTAATTAGCTATAGATATACTTGAACATTAGAAAATATATTACCGAAATCTATCTGTAGGACCATTATGTATCTCAATAATTTGGCTGTGATTGCCATGGTTGTCTTCAACTCTATGACCTTCTGTTTGCTCGTACTCGTGATCATCACCAACACGACCACAATCTTTCAATGATTTTGAATAATTGGTATGTGCCTCAGATACTTGATTATTGTCATCACCAGCATCACCACTATCGACATGATCAATGCCAAAGTACTCTTGAGTTCGAGAGATAGCATCATTGTGTTTCTTGATTGCAATTTTAACAACATGTAAAATTGGTGAAAGTGGGCTTCCCTCTGCTTTTTCAGCCGGGTAGTACCACCGGCCTAACAAAAATATGATAGAGCCTTGTCCTAAGCCACAAGCAATTACTAAAAATTCAGTACGAAGGGTTATTTGAGAAACAGGGAACACGAAAACCGCAATACTTAGCCCGGTTATAACAATGGCAATCCTCTTCTTCTTTTCCATGATTTTGAGCCAACACATACTCAATTCTCTAGTTATCGATCCTGTACAAGAGGTACTTGATCGTGTTTTACCATCAAGATTAATTGTTTGACTTGTTTTGCTCTCTTGCATGTCTTCATTAATATGCTTTTGATCTTTTTCTTGTATATTCAGCTTGTTCCTCTCTTCATCCTCTTCGACAGAAACTGAATAGTATGTGGTACCACATTGTCCCAACGTTACCAAAACCAAAGCCAAGTAAAACAAGAACCCATGATGAGGGAATGAAGCGCGCAACATCAATAACCCCTGAATTCATCACAAACCCTCCATGGTTAGAACTTAGAAGTCTTAATACTCAAGCCAATCTTCTTTTATTTTTCCTTTTTAGCTTGTGAATGCATATTGCTATGGATTCTATGATGCTTATCTTTAGCTTTGCAGTATTCGCGAAAGGTTGATTTCGTTATCTTTATGTTGATGAAAATGATACCATTGTGAAATTAAGTTAGAGGCGGATAATATTAGCTAAATTGATGAAAATGATAGCATTGTGAAAGACAATGTGTTATCCCCTTAGTAAAAAAGCACATTACTTTGACAATCAAAAGGATCAATCTTCTGGGCAGGCTTATAAGTTGTGGCACACTTAATATACGTGAGCAATATCACCAGTACTTCGATTATTCTAACTAAAGTGTTCTAAAAGTACATTAAGCAAACCATGTTAAGGCAAAAAAAGGGGTTTATTTGATCTTGTGTTTTGTGTTGAGCATTGATGATCTTAGATTGTTGTATGTGAGCTCACTTTCATGTGGATTTTGAGATTTAACTCTGTTCTTTTTGTGTTGAATCTCATTGATCACCACATGTCAGTATTCAACATTGGAGAAAGACGAGAGACTAAACCACTACTTTATAAGATTAGGAGTTACTCCTATCATTAATTGATTTTATGATGGAATCTCCTTGGGCTTATAAGTGGGCTAAGACTCTCCTCTCCTTATTAGCTCTACATTCTAAAAACAGTTTATTGCCAAACTATTGCGTTAATAGTGGCTTACCACGAGGTATGAAAAAGATGAGTGAACCAACGTCCAGGATTTGCCTAGGAAGGTGTCGGCAATATAGGCAGTGGGAAGCAGTAACATGTCTCTAACACCGCTTTGGATATTTGTTAATATAACCGCATGAAATAATGTGAGCTCCCATACTCCAGTTAGTAGTGTGATCAATACCATAAACTCGTAATCCGCCAAGTAGATGCTCAACTGCAGGCCTAGCAATATAATAGCAAAAAGGCTTGGTCACTTCAGTTAAAAAATAATATGGACATTAACTTGAAAACAAATCTTTTTTTTTTCATCTTTCTCATTTTTAAGAATTCCTCCACCTTTTATTAGGTTATGTTCAGTTCACCTTATTTTTACTTATTTCAGATGTAATCAGATCAGATCAGATCAGAAAAAATAAGTTCAGATCAAATCAGAAAAAATAAGTTCAGATCAGATCAAAAAAGATAAGTTCAGATCAGATCAGTTCAGATCATGCTTATATTTAAAAATCATTATTACTATTAAATATCTTTCATTACATATTAGTAAAAATTATAATAACTGAATATTCATAAAGTACTCATTGAGACGAATCAAACAAGACCACACATGACTATATTTTTTCTTATATATTATAATGAAAAATCTAAAAGATAAGATCTTGTAATCAGACCAGATCAGATCAGTTCAGATCAGATTAGTTCAGATCAGATCATATCAGATCAGAAAAAATAAGTTCAGATCTGATCAGATAAATTCAGGTGAACTAAACATAGCCTTAGTTTACCTGCTTTTTTTTAGTTGTCTTTTATTAATTTATTCACTTTTTTTTCTTTTTTTTTAAATGGACCCATTAGTCTTATAAAAACTTTTGTATGTGGCTACCACATCATTAGTTGATGGCGTGACCACTTCATATATAAGATAATTAATCAATTATTAGGGTTATGACGATGATCAACTGGGTTACCGTGATATATGGGGTTTACTACAAAATAATATTACTTAAAAGAACAAATGAGGTCTTTTTTTAATTGGTTGATTTTACATATATGTAGTAATTGAGGTTACTTTTATGGACACAATAAAGTTTTACATATATGTAGTAATCGAAGTTACTTTTATGGACATAATAAAGTTATCTTGTGACTATATGAGATTAAATGTATGAATAAATAAATATTACTCTAATACACAAATGTAGCCACGCCATATATTTTTGTGTGGCTAGCCACACACAAAACTTGCTACTAGTCTTATATAATATCTTGAGTTTTTCTAACCTCTACTACAAAGGTATAGGTTAAAATCATCAAAATTTCTATATAAAATATCATTATATAAGCATTTTCCATTTCAAAATTTAATCTAACGAAAAAATCTTATATGATTTTCTTTATCTTCAATATGTATCCTTATTTATTATCCCCAAATAAAATCTTGATGTGTCATATATTTTTGGGTAATGTTATATGTAGCCCTTAGGGCTACATATAAGCATTAAATACATTTCTTTAAATGGAAACAATTTAAGAATTCAAGACACATTTTCACATCAATTGAGGTAATAAATGCTTGATTTAATATTTTATTTCCATTTTAAGCACCTTATACATAGCCCTAAGGGCTACGTATATCATTTTCCTATATTTTTTAATGAAGTGTGGAAATTCTTAAGCTATACCTTGCTTATGGCATAGGTTAGAAAAGTCCTATCGTTCTCTTTCTTGGCGCACAATAAATTAATACTTTCACTTTCTCTTTGAATCCTACATACTATTTCTCTTAAAACTCTGTACCCAAAGAAGTGAGCAAACTAATAAGAGACAGAGGGAGTAATCATCATTTGAGGTGAATAGGGCAGTGATCGACTCTTTTTCTCCCTCCCTTATCTCCCTAAAAAAACTCTAGTATTTCTTTAGCGAATTCGAGGGTGTCACCATCCTTTTTGACAGTGATAAGCCGCAATTTTTAATTTTATGTACTGATTATTCTAGTTTTGCTTAATAATAATATTCCTTTCACTCACTTTTAACGAAAATTTTTACCTTACTATTGGGCCTTTATTTGGTGCAAAGAAGTATCTATTAATATAAAGCATTAAATAGTTCATTACAACCCAATAATTTGCGTAAATCCATACAATAATGGAGGAGAAATGTCCTTTTTTACCCATAGACAAAATGGATCTCATTTTTTCTTCGATTTTTCACCATATACCTTTGATAATTTTTTTTTACACCATATACCCTTTCGACTTTTGAAATTCACCATATATCCTTCACTTTTCAAAAAATACATCAAACTACCCTTTTGACTAACGGTGTCAGACTTCCGTTAGTCATTAACCCCTAATCTCCCCTAAACCTAATTAACTATCCTAAACCCAAAACCCAAATTAAGTAACCCTAAACCCTAAACCTAACGAATCCTAAAAACGTAACCTTAAAATCCCACCAGCGCCCACCCCCAAGCGACCCCAACCCACCAACCCCACAACTCCATCCCCACCAGCCCCCTCCCCACCACCCCCAGCTTGCATCCCCCCTCCCCTTCGAAAAACAGAGGAAAGAGGGAGAGCGTCGGGGTGCGTTTTTCCAGCGAAAACAGAGGAGAGAGAGCGTTCTAGCAAAAAAACAGAGGAGAGAGGGAGCGTTCTAACGAAAAACAGAGGAGAGAGAGCGTGGGGGTGTGCGTTTTTCTAGCGAGGGTGTTGCTGTGCATAGGGGCTGCGGGAGAGGGGATGAGGAGGCGGGTCTATGGGGGAGGGGTGCTGGTGGGGGTTAGGTGGTGGCGCTGGGGAGGGCTGGTGGCCCTGGTGGTGAGACTGGGGAGGGCTGGTGGTGGGTTAGGAAGAGAGAGAGTTAGGTTTTACTTAGGGTTAGGGTTAGAGTTAGGGTGAAGGAGGGGTGTTTAGGGTTATAGTATTAGATTAGAGGTCAGGGTTAGTATTAGGCTTAGATTTAAGTTAGTTAATTAGGATTAAATGGGAGTTTAGGGGTTAATGACTAACAACGTTTAACGCCCTCAGTCATTAAAGGTAAGTGAACGTAGTTTTTGAAAAGTGAAGCGTATATGATAAACTTCAAAAGTCGAAAGGGTATATGGTGCAAAAAAAAATTGTTAGGGATATTTGGTGAAAAAACGTTTTTTTTTCTTTCACGTTATGTGCAAAAAATGAACGTGATAGGAATTGATTTTTGAACTCGTCTATTAATAGAATTGTTCATTACAAAGACTATACTTCATATTCTAAGTTTCTAGATTTAGGAGAAGTGCCATTATGTGCTTCCCTATATTTGTTAAGTCCAAGTACCGAAGGAATTGAAGAAGCTAAGAAACTGAAGTATTTTCTTTTTTGGAAAATTTTGAGAGTAAATATGATTGTGACTTGTGAGAGGATATAAAATCAAGTGAAACCAAATAACAATCAATACGTTCTTTTCTTTCTAGTTATAATAGGTAGAATTTGCATTGTCTACAAGCTCCACATTGATCATGTAGATTGGCTTCATTATGTATTGAAAATGTATTATTTATTAACAAGTATAGGAGTCATAAGGTAACAATAGATCAAATAATCGCGACGCAAAAACAAACTTCTGGAAGCAAGTCTGGAAGTCAAACATATTCCCGAAGTGGAAGCACTTCTTATGGAAAATATTGAACAACGCAATACCAACAGCAGACAACCTAATCAAGCGTAAGATTAAGGAGGTTTGCTGTTGGTATTACGTTGTAATCTGACAATCCCTGAAGAGATGGGCTTGTGCAATAATCAGAGAGAATCTGCAGCCCATCTCTTCAGGAATTGTCAGATTACACAAAGAACTTGGTGTTCCTCAATGGGGATAGTAGCAGCCAACGGATCACAGATAAGGATTCAAGAATGGATATAGAATTTTTTAAATCTATTCAAAAAACGAAAACAGGAGGAAGGCGCAGATTTTGAATTGGACTTCATATCTACCCTCTGGGGTATTTGGATACACCGAAATGAGATTATTTTCATAAATGACAAACCAAACCCAAGAAGAATATTGCAAATAATCAAGGACAACAAACTCAGAGCCAGGGAAAATATTGCAAAAATGACAAATCAAGCAGGGGGTAGAATAACAGCAGCCAGGAGGAAGGAAACACAGCTAGAATGGTCTGTTGGAAATAGAGAAACAAGAAACGTTCACACTCTGGTTGTGGATGGGGCTTGGAAGAAGAATGTTCGAACAAATCAGTGGCAAGCAGCGATAGCATGGAAGAATCTAAATGGAGATCCAAAAGAGGAATCAGCAGGGAAAATCTTCGCAAATTCTGCAGAACAAACGGAGGCTTACGCAATCTTGAAAGCTCTAACAGATATGGAATGGAGATACACGGGGATAATTGTTAAGACAGACAATCAAGAGGTCATCCAAGCTCTTAGAAGCCAGAAAGATACAAATAAGAACATAGATAACATAATAAAGGATATCAAAATACTAGCGAGGAGTTTCCTTTATGTTAGTTGTATTAAGGTAAGAAGAGAGGAGGTAAACTTAGCTCACATCCTAGCCGTTAAGGCAAGGAAAAGCTAAATTTATGCTACTCTTATTATAGCTTGTTTTACCCATTGTCAAAAAAAAAAAAAAAAAAAGTGTTACAACTACAAAAGACCATAAATCATTGCTCATAAAAATCAATGTGAAACCAAATTACAACAAATACTTCCTTTTCTTCTTCAATTATAAGAGTCCGAATTTGCATTATCTACATACTCCACTATAATCACGTATATTCACCGCATTATATATACATTGAAAGGTATTGTACATTGACACTTATAAGAGTCCCAGACTCCGAAAATAAAAGCATATAAAGCATTGTTCAATAGTTTAACTTAAACTTCTTTTAAATTTAATTTACCATAAAAGGTTGGAAATTTAGTACCAACCTGCAGTAAAGATGATCTCTCTCTCAGGAACAGCGAAAAATCTCTTTAGGCGACGCTGGATGATGAAACATCTTGTTGTCTTCTGCTCCTCCTGTTGTGTCTCATTTTTTGTGACCATCATGCCACTCGCTCTCCCAATACAACAGAAGTGAAGTGTATGGATCCACTATTTAAGTATGTTTGATAAATCTCAGACAGTATACCACAAGATTTCGTATAACATGTATATATCAAATATTATTTATGTATGTAAAAATGTTATTTGTTTTTCGTATAATAAATAATATAAGAGAAAATCAACAAAAACAATATATATTTACGCACACAAACAATACTTATTATATACAAAAATAATATTTGTTATATGTATACTTGTATTTAATACATCTGGTGTCTATCTATTATCCCTTATTTAAGTACTACTACTTCATAAAAAAAATACGTAGAAATTAAGCTCTAGGCCACAGAAACATGTCAGCGGAGGAGTTAGTCAGCGGAATAGGGGACGACTAGTAATTAGAAAATTACTCATCACTTCCCCAAGGATATTATCTAATACAGTAAAAGGAAAGACTTTAGGTAATGCCCGTAAAAATAATATTATAGCAAGTTGAGTGATGAAATTTACAGTAATCCAATCAGATCTATACTCTTAATTTATTTATAATGATGTAAGTCCACATCATTTGCTTATGATTTTGATGACCTTAGCGAGCTTAAGCACATGCAGTTTATTCGTCGTGCTAGTTTACGACTTTACGTCAAGTTCTTGATATAACTATTTACCCCTCATTGGTCCGGTTGTTATTCTAATCCACATGATGACGAGCTACTAGTTGTTAATTAACCCTATAGGGGACAGACAAAAATAATGGATATGCTATTCCTAAAATTGAACCCTTTATTAACACTTCTAAAGAAAACTAATTATTTCCAAAAACATATTAAGCACAGGCTGAAAGTTATTCGAATAAAATCCAAAATCCAATCTAACTAAATCCGAATTAGTAATTCGGATCAGATTCGAACTTGTTCGGATTAGATTCACATTAAGATTTTTTGAAAAATGGATTTTAGGATCGGATTGGATTGAGAGTAATTGAATCCACAAATTCAATATAACTGAATAGCAATATGTCCTGTATTATTTATCTGGATTGGACTTAAGTACTAAACTAGATTTTTTTTAGAAAAGTCTAGTCCATAGCCCAGTAGGCGTATAATTTCAACACTTTTCCTAAAACCCTAACAACACTTGATTATTCAATTCCTAAACCTATAAGCAGGTTGCTGTTGTGCTTAATTTATTTCATCAAAAAACTAGAGTTTTGAAAAATCGAATTTTCGAATCGGATCCAATCTAGAGTATGAAAATTCGGATTGGATTGGACCGGATTCAAACTCTAATCGATTTGGATTCAGCTTGAAAACTTGAAATCCAAATTTTGTTTGGATCGGATTAGATTAAGCCCTAATCCAAACTGTACACCGAACTTTCACCCTAAAGCACAATGTTCAAAACTAGTCAAACATTGTAATGAATGAAAATGTGAATAAAGAGCACTGAAAAAGGATTTCAACCCCCTCAAAGTAAAGATATTGTTTCGGTCTTGCCAAAAACAAAAAGTTATTGTTCCGATACTAAAAAAGGTGGCGATCATTAAGCAAGTCTGCAAAGAGTGTAGTTATAACACCTCTAAATTACTCATTTTGGAATAAATAATTTCATTTATAATATGAATAGTTAAGGAGAATTATCGTCATGTGACCTTCACACTTTTGACAACTAACTACTAAATAGTAAAATAGATTGCAATCAATCCAACTTTCACGCCTTGAGAAACTTTTCTCTCAAGATTCTCTTTGTGCATCGTCGCCATGGCGAGGAAGGCGAGTGAGAAATCTCAAGGTAGTGATTCTGGTAAGAAAAAAAGGCAAGATTTGATGTCCAACATCTGACTCTCAAGCGTTGCGTACAAAATCAATGGAGGAGATATTGGCAACCGAAGCATTGGATTTTGGTTTAGTCATTAGTGCTTAGACCTAAATCATCGGTTCAGTAGCTGCCACAACAATCAAAGGTACACCTTCAATGATTGGTTACATTCTATTCATAAGAGTGTGGAATTGCGGAATAATACTTCAGTTAGAGGTATATCCCCTGTTCCCATACCTCAGAAATTTAATAGAATTGATTTTGAGGAGAAATTGGATGAACTGGATTGCAATGATTTCAATATAGAAACAGAATGATGTGAATAATACTAGAATGAAACACAATTTGAATGAAAACTAGTGAAAATCACTTTTGAGGATATTGAGGAAGAGATAAACTACTGGAATTCTTCGATAATTTGCTATATAGTGGGGGATAATCCTCCATTACAAGTTATGGAAGAATTTCTTTGGAGGATATGGAGGAATTGTAATGTAGATAAGATTGCGATGGTTAAGAAGGGTATGTTTTGGTGCGTTTTAAGGCGATGGATGCTAGAGATAGTGTTCTAAATAGACATAATTTTTTTGATAACAAACCCTTGATTCTGAAACCTTGGACTCCAGATATGGATTTTGATATTAAAACACTGCCAATTTGGGTCCACTTAATGCTACATATCAATATCCTTCATACTATGCATGTTTCTTGACTTTAGGAACAGTAAGGGGAGTATTATGTGACATTTGTGAGCTGTTTAGTTTCTTTGACTTCATGGTTATGTTTTACAACATTCCAATTTGCAATGGTCTTAGGCAATTAAACACAATTATTTTTAGCACACAAAGTCACTCAATTTGATTCAAACATGGGGGGAATTGACATAGGAACAATCACTTAATTTTTATTAAGCCTAGCTCAAGCCTTAATTTTTCATATCTATCTCTTTGCAAAGGCTTAGTTAGGATATCAACAATCTTATAATCAGTTTGACAAAACTCAAGTTTGATCAAACCTTTTTCAACATTTTCTCTTAAAAAGTGATGTCTATTATGTATATGCTTTACTCTAGAGTGATGCACTGGATCTTTAGATATACTGATAGCACTTGTATTGTCACAATAAATAGGAACACATTCAAAGTTTATTCCATAGTCACTAAGTTGTTGTTTTATCCAAAGCATTTGAGAGCAACATGCAGCAGCAGCTACATATTCTGCTTCAGCAGTGGATAAAGCAACTGTGTTTTGTTTCTTGGTACTCCAAGAAACTAAACTATGACCAAGGAATTGTGCCATACCTGAGGTGCTTTTCCTATTAACAAGATCTCCAGCATAATCTGCATCTGCATATCCTTTTAGTTCGAATGTATCACTTCTTGGATAGTAGAGTCCAAGATCATCTGTTCCTTTAAGTATCTAAGAATTCTCTTCACAGCAGTGAGGTGAGACTCCTTTGGATTTGCTTGAAATCTAGCACACAAACCAACACTGAAAGCTATGTCTGGACGACTAGCAGTTAGATACAAAAGTGAACCAATCATTCCTCTATATTTTGTTTGATCAACACTTGTTCCTATGGAGTCTTCATCTAATCTAGTTGAAGTTCCCATAGGAGTGTGATTTATCTTTGAATTTTCGAGGCCATATTTCTTTAATAGTTCCTTTATGTATTTTGTTGGTGAACAATTATACCTTTTTCAGTTTGTTTGATTTGTAGTCCAAGAAAGAAATTTAACTCACCCATCATACTCATTTCAAATTCATTGCTCATGAGACTTGAGAATTCTTTGCACAATGTTTCATTAGTAGCTCCGAATATGATGTCATCAACATATATTTGAACAAGCAAAATATCAGTTCCTTTAGATTTTAGGAACAAGGTTTTATCAACCTTTCCTCTTTTAAAATTGTTTTCTAAAAGGAACTTTGATAATCTCTCATACCATGATCTAGGTGCTTGTTTTAACCCATAAAGAGCTTTATCAAGCTTGTAGACATGATTTGGGAGATTTTATTTTCAAACCAGGGGGTTGTTCAACATATACATCTTCGTTTAGATAGCCATTTAAAAATGCACACTTAACATCCATTTGATATAATTTGAAATCCCATGTAAGCAGCAAATGCAATTAAAGATTCTAATGGCTTCTAATCTAGCTACAGGAGCAAAGGTTTCTTCATAATCAATTCCTTCTTGTTTGTTATAACCTTTTACTACAAGTCTAGCTTTGTTTCTTACAATGGTTCCATATTCATCTAGTTTGTTTCTAAACACCCATTTTAAGCCAATTACTTTTTGTTGTTTAGATGAAGGAACTAGATGCCATACCTTGTTTCTTTCAAACTCATTTAATTCAGCTTGCATTGCAATAATCCAATCAGAGTCAGTTAAGGCTTCTTCATGATTTCTTGGTTCCATCATTGATAGGAACGCATGAAATGCACAAAAGTTCCTTAACTGAGATCTAGTTTGCGTACCTTTGGATATGTCGCTGATTATGAGTTCCAAGGATGTGATTTTGTAATCTCCAAGGTTTTGGTTGAAACTCTCTTATAGGAACATGTTGTTCCTCATGAGTTCCTTGATATGAGGAACTCTGCTCAGTTGTTCCTCTGTTAGCCTCGGTGGACTCAGTTCCTTCATTTAGAGGAACAGGAACATCTTCTCCTCCTTGAGGAACAGGAATATCATTGATTCATTATTTTCAATTCCTCGTTCCTTTCCTCTTTCACTTCTTCTTCTTCTTGTGAATCTGTGTTCCTTGCTAGGTTGCCTAACCCTATCTCATAGTCATCAACCTGTATGCTTGGATTATGTTTGTCAGATTCATCAAAGATTACATGAATGCTTTCTTCAACACACATAGTTCTCTTGTTATATACTCTATAAGCTTTACTATGTGAGGAGTATCCTAAAAATGTTGCTTCATCACTCCTTGCATCAAATTTTCCAAGATTATCTTTTCCATTATTATGCACATAACATTTGCATCCAAATGTTCTAAAATAGGTGAGTTTGGTTTCTTTCCAAAGTAAAGTTCATAAGGAGTTTTATTAATGATAGGTCTCATCATGGCACGATTAATTATGTGACAAGCAGTATTAACAGCTTCAGCCCAAAAGTTCCTTGGAAGTTCACTAGCAATTAACATGGTTCTAGACATTTCCTCCAAAGTTCTATTTTTCCTTTCTACAACACCATTTTGTTGTGGTGTTCTAGGGGCAGAAAAATTATGATCTAGGCCATTATCTCTGCTTAGGTCATCAAATTTATAATTTTCGAATTCCTTGCCATGATCTGATCTAATGTGCATTATTTTATGTCCACTTAGGTTTTGAACTCTTTTAGCAAAGACAAGGAACTCATCATAAGTTTCATCTTTACTAGAAGAAAAATAACCCAAGTGTACCTAGAGTAGTCATCTACAATCACAAGTACATACCTCTTTCCACTTCTGCTTTGAATTCTCATGGGTCCACATAAGTCCATATGAATTAACTCTAATGGTTTAGTGGTACTTACAATCGTTTTAGATTTGAAAGAGGATCTTACTTGTTTACCTCGTGCACATGCATCACAAACTTGATCAATATGAAATTTTATGGATGGTAATCCTAAAACAAGTCTTTTGATCTAAGTTTCTCAAGTAATGAAAAGCTAGCATGTCCTAGACGCTTGTGCCATAGAAGTGAATCATCTTCAATAACACTAAGACAAGTTAAATTGATTTGAGGAACAAGGTCTAGATCCACAATGTATGTGTTCCCTTTCCTTGTTCCTTCCAGCATAACCTTCTTAGTTTTAATGTTGATGATTAAGCATTTTTCTTATCAAATTTTACAGTATTTCCTTTGTCACAGAATTGAGAAATGCTTAATAGATTATGTTTTAGACCTTCAACTAAAAATACATTTTCAATGGAGTGTAATGGTGACTTACCGACCTTACCCATAGCAACATGTTACCTTTCTTATTATCACCAAATGTTACACTGCCACCTTCATAGGTTGTGAGTGAGAGAAACTTCGTTTTGTCTCCTGTCATGTGCTTGGAACAACCACTATCGAGATACCAAGTGTTGTTCCCCCTCACTCCAACCTGCAAAAATCAACTAGTTGTTAGTTGAGGAACCCCATCTTTCGTGGGTTCCTGTTCTTGACTAGGATTTGTTTTGACAACCCATTTTTTTTTTTTTTTTTTTTCTTACTTATTGTCACATTTTCCCAATCATCTCAGATTTTAGTTGACATTGATTTATGTAATGACCTACCTTGCCACAATACATACAGAACTTATCACTAGGTAGATCAACATATTTCTTTGTCTTGTTCCTTTTCTTGTAGTTTTCAAAACCAAGACCTTCCTTCCTTTTGGTCTGTGGTTTCTCAATCCACTTAGGAACTTTCATGATTTTGCCTCTGTTCCTTGCGACAACCAGTTCCTTTTTAAGATTACAGATCTGTTCCTTTAAAATATTTTTCTCTTTATTTATTTTTTCAATCTCAGATCTGTATCCTTTCAAAGGGGTTGATCTTATATCAAAGGAACTCAGAACAGGGACAAATTCCTTCAAGTGTGAAATCTCTAAATTAATTAGATAATTTTCATTTTTAAACTCTCATAACATTCTTTGATTTTTAAGTTTTTATCAAACAAATCAAAAAATCTAGTTTCGACATCAGTTCTCATTTTCTTAAGCCATTCTATGTGTTCCTTGCAAACCTTTAAGGCTTGTTCCGTTTGTTCACGTTTTTCACGTTCATCTCTACATTCAAGAATTGCATCATAAAGAAGATCATATATTTCAGTCCTAGTTTTACCATCTAGTTCTGACTCTCAAGTCCATGTTGACTTACCTCAATTTTTTCTTCATCTTCTTTTTCGTCAGTGTTTGCCATGAGGCAAAGGTTTGCTGTTTCTTCAGTTGGTTGTTCCTCTTCTTCTTCCGTCTCTGAATCTCCCCAAGCAGCTATCATAGCTTTGCGACATTTGCCTTAGAGAAAGGTGCTTTTGATTCTTTGTTCCTTTCAGCAAAGCGTTCCTTGTTCCTTTCTTTGGTTTTGTCGTTTTCCCAAAGAGGACATTCTTGATGAAGTGATCTGTACTTCCACATTTATGACAAGCAGCTTTGTTAGAAAATTTCTTAGTTTTACCTTTGAAGTTTCCATTCTTCATGTTCCTGTACATCTTTCGAAATTTTCGAACCATGAGGGCTGCTTCTTCTTCTTCAGAGTCCGAATCATCTTCATCATCTGCTTTGAGAGCAATTGATTTTGATTTGGAGCTTTCACCATATTCAGTATCAAGGTGAAGCTCATGAGTCATAAGTGACCCTGCCAGCTGTTCTAAGTTGAACTTAGTGAAGTCTTTTGTTTCTTGAAGAGCCGTGACTTTAGCCATCCATCTGTCCTTAGGAAGACTCCTAAGAACCTTTCGAACCTGTTCCTCAGATGAAATAAACTTTCCAAGAGAAGCCAACTCATTTATAATGTTAGTAAAACGAGTAAACATGTCTCGGATGCTTTCTTTGGATTTCATGCAGAACAGTTCATATTGATTCATAAGTAAATCAATTTTCGATCTTTTAACTTCATTAGTTCCTTCGTGGGTTACTTCTAGTAAATCCCATATTTGCTTTGCGGATTTGCATCCCATGATCCTATTATGTTCATGGGGTCCAAGTCCACAATGCAATATTTAATAGCCATGGCATTTACTTCCATTTTTTCAAAATCAGATTTGTCATAATCAGAGAGGGGTTTAAGAGTTACCTCATTTTTGTCATTTGTAGTTGTGACTTCGAAATCACCAACTTCAATGACTCTCCATACCTGATAGTTTTCAGCCTTGATGAATATCTCCATGCGGTTCTTCCAATAGTTGTAGTACTTCCCATTGAACATAGGAGGCCTTTGAGTGGAATAACCTTCTTCAAGTTTCTCGGTGGTATTCATTGTTCCTTGGATCTTTTCTCAATAGGGTTTCCTATCTTACGTGAGTTCTAGCTCTGATACCAATTGTTATTTCCCTAGGAACACTACAAGAGGGGGGTGAATTGTAGGTGTAGAAATAAACGTAACTTTTTGCGGAAATTAAAACTTAAACGAATAAACAAGCTAAAGGAACACAAGGGATTTTTACGAGGAAAAACTTCTTGGGCCCAACAAGAAGAAAACAACCTCGACCACTAGGGATTTTAAACTCAACTAACTCTATCACTAATTACGCCAAACAACTTTGTTACAACCTAATTCTAACTCGAGCCTACCTTGAGTTCCTAAACTCAAGTTCCTGAACCACTGTTCCCTTAACAGCAGTTCCTCTCAACTTCACTCGAAGTTTTCTCACACATACAAGCTTCACTCAAAGCCTTTCTCTTACAGAACTTCACTCAAAGTTCCCTTACCCCAAAAACCAAAATACAATTGATCGAAATAAGCTTAGTGGAATTAGAGTAAGAAGGCAAAGAACAAATGGCTATTATGAGAGAATGAAGGCACTGACACTTAATAAGTTAAACTCACTTAATTACTTAGTCAGACACAATTTGGAACTTATCTAGACTTCTATATTTATAGTGTTAATATGAAGAACGTGGGATTAATGTTAGAGTACACGTTTTAATCCATTTACCCATGATGTTCCTTCCCCTAAGGAACACGTTTTACATCATGTCCCATGATCCCATGAACTATAAATGAACGTGGATAAAATGCAGCCATTACTCCTAATTAATAGGAGTTCCTTGAGCATTATCCGAAATCAGTTTTTATAAACTCTTTTTATCTTTAAATCTGAATTTCTAATCTTTAAGAAAATAATATCTTTGAAATAAAATCTTTCTAACAACCGGATATTTATTTTCTTATTTTCCGAAAAATAAAATCTTTTCTAAAAACAGATTTTCTTTTTAAAACTGATTTTATCATTTGAAATTAGAAATAACTAATTTCCTATAATCTAGGCATGACTTACTCCATTATCTTTTAATCGTTATACTAAGTACACGCCTAAGTCTAGTTCCTTATATTAATTCAGTTCCTTTAACATATTTGCTAAGTGCCACTGAGTTTGTTCCTTACAAAGGAACAAACGCTTCATTCTCAAATATTCTGCCACAGTTCCTTACCATTATTCTTTCTTTGTTCCTTTACATTGGAACTAGAAAATAAAACGCCTAGCTTCTATTATTCTTGATCCAATGCTTGCTCCAGTATCAACATAGAAACTTCTTTACTTAGCCTTTGAAATCCTCTCTTGACTTCTTCCTTGACTTCGTATTCTCCCAGTTCCTTGCATTGATACCTTAGACACCATACACTTAAATAATTCATTAGTTCACTACTTAGTTTGTTCCTTTGTTTCTTTGTCATTATTAAAACTAGGGTTCAACAAACATTCACATTACTTTGATACCTAGGACTAGTTGCCCAAAAAATATGACAGAATATAGATGTATCTCTATCTTGTTGTAACACCTTATATAAATGCATCACTAAGATTTTGTGTGGGAGGTTGAGGCAAGTTTTTCCAGATATAATCATAGAGAATCAAGGGGATTTTGTGCATGGTAGACTCATTGTACATAATAATATGGTCATACAAGATATGGTCAAGCATTATAATGGCAATTAATACCGCAATTCTTTTCAAACATCAAAGGCATCTTTGTCGCCCTCAACAGAGCAGATTCAACAGTCGCTGCCGTGTCTCAGCGTTAGAAGCGTTGTCAGGAAGAAAATTTGTTGAAGTCCCGAAGACTTCTAAGAAATTCCTAACATCGATTTCTGGAGTCCATGACGTCGTCTGAACTTCCATGTCAACGCTATGGGACTTACTCTTAGCAGACGTGGGGTTCTCTGTCCATGAAAATAAGCAAGGAAAATAAGTGAAGACAGAGTGACGGCATTCGAAATGAACAAACAACGTACCTGAAGCCATATAAAGGGAGGAGGCGTGTGCAAATATACAAAAGATGGACAAGTCTTGGGGCATATAATTGTACCACTTCCCCAAGCAGTTGAGCAAGTGTCATGAATTAGGGGTAATTGTTTGGCCCAATATTTTATGCATTGGTGGCAAAAAGGAATTTGAAATATAGGATATGAGAAGGCAGTTAACAAATGGCTAATAAGTGGCGAGTAGTGTGGGCCAACATGCAAGTTTGTTGAGGGAAATATGGAAGCAATTGATGAAGATGCTGATATGGCCTATTTTCTAAGAGAAGTCAATAACGGCTGCGACGTTTTTTTTTTTAGCTATATATATTTGTGTATTGTAACCTAATTTAGACTCTAGCTACTATTGGTCATTAGTATACAATAGTTCTCTCTCTCCATTAATATTGTACAAAGTCCCTCTGCTAAAACTGTACTCAAATACTTGTATCGACGGTACTCAAATACTTGTATGGATGGCGACATCTTCATAGTGGATTGGTGATCAAGAGTATACCCCGCGGTTTTTCCCATTCCTTTGGTTTCCGCGTCAACAATTGTTTGCGTTCTTAATCTTTTATTTATATTCTTATTATTCGTTATTTATTTCATATCAAATTAGTATGTTGTTCTTGTTGTTGCTCCCCAATACCTTTTGCGTACTTGGTACAAAATCGACATAAACATAAACGTTTTTGGTTTCCATTGTATAAAAAGTGTGGTGTAGACAGGGTTTGAGAGAGGATTTTCATGTGGCGATTCCATTCGTACTTATAAGTTACATCACATCCAATTCAAATCTATTTTTCCAATGTGGGATTGGAAAAAAAAAATTTACTGAGAGGCAGTGTGATAAATTCTTATATTATGTCTCTATTATTGTTATTATTACAACTAATTAGTGCATAACTCTTTCACAACCATAAAGAGCAAGTTTGAATTACTCGGATGATCAATCACTAGTAGAATAAATGCTATTTGCTGCGGTGATATTGCTGCGGTTTTACCTATACGCAACAATATAACACGCAAAAAGAAATAAAAAAATAGAAATTGACAATATTGCTGCGGTTCCCGCCCAAACCGCAGCAATATTGTCTAACGGTTACCATTATAAAAACATGTGGGGCCCTGTACTGCTAATATTGTTGCAGTTTCCACGTAGGACCGCAGCAATGTATTAAAAAAATAATTTTTTAATATATTGTTGCGGTCCTACTAGGAAACCGCAGCAATATTAGCTGTCAATTACCCATAAAAAAAGAAGGGGGTTTCTCTCAGTGCCTCATACACTTAGGATTTTTTTCCTTCATTTTCTCTCTCTCACCCTCAGTCTCTCTCAGCGCCTCACCCTATCTTCTCTCTCTCATCCTCTCAACCCTCTCTTCTCTCTCATCTCTCTCAACCTCTCAACCCTCACTTCACGAAGCCGACGACGTGACGAAGCCGACGCGACCATGTGCGACCCCAATTCGCCGCCTTCGACGACTTCCTTCTTCGGGTTTTTTTTCGTTTTTGTTTTTGTTTCCTTTTTATCGTTTTTTTTTCATTATTTAGATGAATTTCCGGCGACGACGCGATGAATTTGTGGATGGGTTTTGTTCGAAGTTTCGTCCCTCATCGTTGTCTCGGCCTCAGATCTGAAATTTTCGAAGTTCCAACTACTAGGCGCATAACATCATCACTTCGTCGATTTCCAAGGGAAAAAACATACGGCTAGATCTGATTGTTTTCATTATCTTTGTTTCTTAGATATGATTGTTTTCATTATCTTTAAGCTCTAGGCCACAGAAACATGTCAGCAAAGGAGTTAGTCAGCGGAATAGGGGACGACTAGTAATTAGAAAATTACTCATCACTTCCCCAAGGATATTATCTAATACAGTAAAAGGAAAGACTTTAGGTAATGCCCGTAAAAATAATATTATAGCAAGTTGAGTGATGAAATTTACAGTAATCCAATCAGATCTATATTCTTAATTTATTTATAATGATGTAAGTCCACATCATTTGCTTATGATTTTGATGACCTTAGCGAGCTTAAGCACATGCAGTTTATTCGTCGTGCTAGTTTACGTCAAGTTCTTGATATAACTATTTACCCCTCATTGGTCCGGTTGTTATTCTAATCCACATGATGACGAGCTACTAGTTGTTAATTAACCCTATAGGGGACAGACAAAAATAATGGATATGCTATTCCTAAAATTGAACCCTTTATTAACACTTCTAAAGGAAACTAATTATTTCCAAAAACATATTAAGCACAGGCTGAAAGTTATTCGAATAAAATCCAAAATTCAATCTAACTAAATCCGAATTAGTAATTCGGATCAGATTCGAACTTGTTCGGATTAGATTCACATTAAGATTTTTTGAAAAATGGATTTTCGGATCGGATTGGATTGATAGTAATTGAATCCACAAATTCAATATAATGAATAGCAATATGCTTGTATTATTTATCTGGATTGGACTTAAGTACTAAACTAGATTTTTTTTAGAAAAGTCTAGTCCATAGCCCAGTAGGCGTATAATTTCAACACTTTTCCTAAAACCCTAACAACACTTAATTATTCAATTCCTAAACCTATTAGCAGGTTGTTGTTGTGCTTAATTTATTTCATCAAAAAACTAGAGTTTTGAAAAATCGAATTTTCGGATCGGATCCAATCTAGAGTATGAAAATTCGAATTGGATTGGACCGGATTCAAACTCTAATCGATTTGGATTCAGCTTGAAAAATTGAAATCCAAATTTTGTTTGGATCGGATTAGATTAAGCCCTAATCCAAACTATACACCGAACTTTCACCCTAAAGCACAATGTTCAAAACTAGTCAAACATTGTAATGAATGAAAATGTGAATAAAGAGCACTGAAAAAGGATTTCAACCCCCTCAAAGTAAAGATATTGTTCCGGTCTTGTCAAAAACAAATAGTTATTGTTGATACTAAAGGTGGCGATCATTAAGCAAGTCTGCAAGAGTGTAGTTATAACACCTCTAAATTACTCATTTTGAAATAAATAATTTCATTTATAATATGAATAGTTAAGGAGAATTATCGTCATGTGACCTTCACACTTTTGACAACTAACTACTAAATAGTAACATAGATTGCAATCAATCCAACTTTCACGCCTTGAGAAACTTTTCTCTCAAGATTCTCTTTGTGCACCGTCGCCATGGCGAGGAAGGCGAGTGAGAAATCTCAAGGTAGTGGTTCTGGTAAGTAAAAAGGCAAGATTTGATGTCCAACATCTGACTCTCAGGCGTTGCGTACATAATCAATGGAGGAGATATTGGCAACCGAAGCATTGGATTTTGGTTTAGTCATTAGTGCTTAGACCTAAATCATCGATTCAGTAGCTGCCACAACAATCAAAGGTACACCTTCACTGATTGGTTACATTCTATTCATAAGAGTGTGGAATTGCGGAATAATACTTCAGTTAGAGGTATATCCCTTTCCTACCTCAGAAATTTAATAGAATTGATTTTGAGGAGAAATTGGATGAACTGGATTGCAATGATTTCAATATAGAAACAGAATGATGTGAATAATACTAGAATGAAACACAATTTGAATGAAAACTAGTGAAAATCACTTTTGAGGATATTGAGGAAGAGATAAACTACTGGAATTCTTCGATAATTTGCTATGTAGTGGGGGATAATCCTCCACTACAAGTTATGGAAGAATTTCTTTGGAGGATATGGAGGAATTGTAATGTAGATAAGATTGCGATGGTTAAGAAGGGTATGTTTTGGTGCGTTTTAAGGCGATGGATGCTAGAGATAGTGTTCTAAATAGACATAATTTTTTTGATAACAAACCCTTGATTCTGAAACCTTGGACTCCAGATATGGATTTTGATATTAAAACACTGCCAATTTGGGTCCACTTGAAAATTGGCATGAAATACCGGGGAGAGAAGACATTACACAAGATTGTATCTCAGGAGACCCTATCAAGAGAGATGATGCTACAAGGAATCGAACCAGGATACAATATGTTAGAATATTTGTTGATGTATGCATGGATCATGAGTTCCCTAGTCATATTCATTTCTTTAATGAATATGATGAAAAAACTAAAGTACCACTATTATATGAGTAGAAGCCTAGTAAGTGTGATAATTGTAAGAACATAGGTCATGAGACAAACGAACGCGGATTCATGAAAAGCAAGAAGGTTTGGAGGCCGAAAAAGGTTGTTGCGGAGGAGTAGATTACTAATAAAGGCAGTGAAGAAGTAGAAAGGCATGATGAGATTGATCCATAGGGTTTTCAAAAAGCTCTAAGACCAATCAGAGTTAAAAGTTTCAGCAGTGAAGATTGTTAATACTGGCAATTCTTTTCACACATTAGCACATGATGACGTTGAGGTGCAAGAAAAGAGTATAGAAGGAAATGGTGAAGATCAAGAACAAAAGAATACAAATGATCCGGGTAGGGGTAACCCTCCATCGGGAAATGGATAAGTTAGTATGCTGGAATTAGGGATGGCAACGGGTCGGATCTGGACCGGGTCCAGTGGACCCGGATCCAGATCCGTTTTCAGACGCTGGATCCAGATCCGACCCGGATCCAGCGGGTCTGAAAATGTTGGACCCAGATCCAGATCCAACGGATCCTACTGATCCGGTTCAAAACGGGTCCAAAACGGATCCCTACTATTTTACTTGGTTTTTACCAATTTACCAACTTTATCACAAAATTGAAATGAACAAATTCACATAAACAGTACCACAATTGCAATCAATAAATTATTTCAAATTATGCTTCCCAATTGGAGCAACAAAATCGAAAGAACAACAAATAGATAACAAGAAAAAAGATAACAAAAAAAAAATCAAAATCGAAAAACATAAATTGGAACCGGTCTTCGAGAAAGACTTGAGAAATTTCAACCTATTATAACTAATCGAAGGCTTTGTTATCTTCCTATTATAACTAATCGAAGGCTTTGTTATCTTAATATTATAACATAAATTTAAAAACACTAATCGATGATAACAAAGCCTTGAGAAAGACAGTGGTGAGTAGGGATGTTAAAATATTAAGATAACAAAGCCTTCGAGAAAGACTTGAGAAATTGGAGTAGGAAGAACGCCGGAAACGGTGGATAGAGAACGCGAAGAAACTGGCCGCCGAAAATGGTGGATCGATAACGCGAAGAAACTGGCCGACGGAAATGGTGGAGAAACGCGAAGGTCTGGCAGGAGCAGGAGGTCGGAGGGTGTTAGGGAGAATAGTGACTTAGGGTTTACTGTTTAGGCCAGAGGGAGGAAGTTAGGGAGTAGGGACGCACGAGTGGAGAGGAGGAAATTATTTTGTTGACAGTAAGAATTAGGACAATAAAATGGAGAGGAGGTCAGGAGGCCCAGCCCAACGTGGAGATTTTTTTTAAAAAAAATGGATCTGCGAATCCGGGTCCGGTTCTATTATACAGATCCGGATCCGTGATCTGACAAGTGGACCCGAATCCGACCCGGATCCAACGGGTCCATAATTTTAGGATATAGACCCGGAAAAACGGATCCGGGTCCACGGATCCGGGCCGGGTCCAGGATCCACTGCCATCTCTAGCTGGAATGTCCGAGGAATTGACAATGTCCAAAAAACAAAAAGATGTGAAGGGATTTATTCATAGATTTTCTATTGGACTTGTTGGTCTCTTGGAGACAAAGTTAAAGACTACTAACTTATGTAGTCTTTATCAAAGGATTTTCAATGGTTGGTGCTTTACATTCAATGCTACTTATCATGATGGTGGGAACATTATCCTTGCATGGAAATAGTTTTAATATAAACATATCATTATTAAAGGTACTAGTCAGTTGATTCATTGTTGTGTTCAACCTAGGAGTGGATTGGTTAGATTTTATTGCACCTTTATGTATTCCTTTGATGAGAGGAATATATGATGTTATTGTTTTGTATAGAGTTCTCCCCTTACTTATGCTAAAAAGGATGTCAATGATGCTCTTAGGAGCCATTTTGTACTAACTTTCTCCATCTAGTTATGGTTTGTTGTTTCGTATCGAATTGCAGGTTTTAGGGAATTACTCCCTATTTTCTATTGTTATATGATCGCTACACTAGATTGGAGAGGTTTGATGCTGAGTCCCAATGTGGACACTTTCCGGGACCCTTGAGCAAAAGAAGAGTTTAAGACTTGACACTTGAAGCCAAGGCACGCAGAAAAATGGTCAGATCCGGTCCCATCAGGCAGCCTATCCCGACCGGGCGCCCACGAGAGATAACAACCACTTAGGTTGCGGTCCCGATCGGGTGCTTACGCCCTGTCGTAAGTTGTTGTTGAAGTCCGATCGGGTGGTACGATCCGATTGCATTAGGCGCCCATGATATGATGTTGTGTGCGCTGTTGAGGATGGTAGGCGGCCCGATGACGTCGAGTGGGTCGGCCCGATTGCATCGGGCGTTGGTCGTTCTTGGGCTATTTCTCGTTTAGTGAGCTCAATTTCATCGGGCATGCTCGGCCCGATCGAGTGGTTGAACTGACATACACATTTAATGATTTTTGGGCTATTTCAATTAGACGTTTCCTAATTATTTTAGGGCTAGTATATATAGCCAAATTAGAATATCTTTTATTCATCTTTGTTTTAGCCATTAGTTTTCATAGTTTTCTCTAGAGAGTGATTTAAGAACCCTAGTTTATTGTTTTTTGCTTTGAATTCAAGATCCAACCTTTGGATTATTCACAAGTTCAATACAATTCTTCTTTTGCCTTGTTATTTCTTTCACTATTGTTGATTAGATTACTTTCTTAGTTATTTGCAATGTTTCAAAGTATGAGTTTTTATATTGATGTTGTTATTATTTTCATAAATATGAGTGAGTAATTCTATTTCTAAGATCATGGGGATCTATGTATGCAATGAGGGATTAATAGATTTTTCCAGTTGCCTTGTATTTCAATTGGGTCCTATGTTGAATCGTTCATGCTAGATATAAAAGTTAGGCCTGATTTATATTTCTAATATTGCAATACTAAAGAGGAAAGATATCGTATAGGCTTTCAATCATTAGGCAGAGTGATCCTTGACCATGTGAGAGCGGCTAGGTTATCTTTGAGGGAGGTAATGTTCGAGAGAAATCACATGTGCCCTCGATAAATTGAATCATTAGGTAGTTTTTATTCGTCCCTGATTTATCGAAATATTTGCATAATGATCCATAATCCTAGTTCTTTATTAATTGATTCATACATATGTGTTTAATTCTATTGTTTGCTTAGTTTAGTAACACAACCATCTTCATCTGATTTAGTTAGTATAATATTAGAGTTCAGATACAATAATACAACTTTCTCCCTTTGGATTCAATCCTTACTTCCCAGACTACTAGTTAGTGGACCTTAGGTTATTTTTGATTAGCTGATACGACTTTATCTTGTCAATAGAAGATTGGAGTTATGGAATGATTTAAAAGAACTGAAGATTATGGATCCATGGTTACTTTGTGTGGATTTCAATTGTGTTATGAATGTAGAAGAAATGATTGGATCCTTCGTGAGAAATAATGATATGGTTGATATCAAGAGTGTATGGTAGATTGTGGAGTAGTAGATATTAAAAGTACAGGCTTGGAATAATAAGCAACAGGGGCTGGCAAGAGTTTTTTGCAAATTAGACAGAGTGCTTGCTTGCAAATAGTTCACGATAAGAGGCTTATAAGCTGCTGATGCTTTCAGAGTGAAGGAGAATTTGATCACTCTCCAGCTCTTGTCACCGTACACCAAAGTGTTAAGGCTGGCAGAAAAACTTTCAAGTGATTCAGAAGTTGAAGTTAGTGAAAAAGAGCCTGAAAGAGTTGAATAGAAGAGGATTTTCAGATGTCCATGAAGCATAATTGGAAGCGTAAAGAAATGATTAATTTACAGCAGCAAATGCATAGTAATCATGACCATGAGACTGGGAATCAGATAGCTGAAGAAGAACTGGCAGCTGTGCAGGAGTATAAAGTGAAGCATAAAGCTTACATGGATTATTTTGAGGCAAGGTGGGAAGGATAAAGGATGGAGATGAAAATACCAGGCTTTTTCATCTAAGTATTAAAGCCAGAAGATTACACAATCAAGTGTATAACATACATGATGAACATAGTCAATGGCATGAGGAGGCTGAAGCTCTTTCAAAAGCCTTTGTTGCATACTACAAGCTAGAAATTATTGGTCCTCTGATTACTGCTGAACATCAAGCCATACTAGAAGCACCATATACAGAAGACGAAGTGAGAAGATCTTTGTTTTCCATTCCTAGAAGCAAAGCTCCGAGTCCAGATGGGTTTGGTACATTTTTGTTTCGAAGACAGTTGGAACATCATTGGAGATGACATTATTGCAGCAGTATTGGATGCTTTACAAAATGGCCAGGTATTAAAAGAGCTTAACAACATTCACATTACTTTGATACATAGGACTAGTTGTCCAAAAAATATGACAGAATATAGATGTATCTCTATCTTGTTGTAACACCATATATAAATGCATCACTAAGATTTTGTGTGGGAGGTTGAGGCAAGTTTTTCCAGATATAATCAAAGAGAATCAGGGGGTTTTGTGCATGGTAGACTCATTGTACATAAAATTATGGTCATACAAGATATGGTCAAGCATTATAATGGCAATTAATACCGCAATTCTTTTCAAACATCAAAGGCATCTTTGTCGCCCTAAACAGAGCAGATTCAACAGTCGTTGCCGTGTCTCAGCGGTAGAAGCGTTGTCAGGAAGAAAATTTGTTGAAGTCCCGAAGACTTCTAAGAAATTCCTAACATCGATTTCTGGAGTCCATGACGTCGTCTGAACTTCCATGTCAATGCTATGGGACTTACTCTTAGAAGACGTGGGGTTCTCTGTCCATGAAAATAAGCAAGGAAAATAAGTGAAGACAGAGTGATGGCGTTCGAAATGAACAAACAACGTACCTGAAGCCATATAAAGGGAGGAGGCGTGTGCAAATATACAAAAGATGGACAAGTCTTGGGGCATATAATTGTAACCACTTCCCCAAGCGGTTGAGCAAGTGTCATGAATTAGGGGTAATTGTTTGGCCCAATATTTTATGCATTGGTGGCAAAAAGGAATTTGCAATATAGGATATGAGAAGGCAGTTAACAAATGGCTAATAAGTGGCGAGTAGTGTGGGCCAACATGCAAGTTTGTTGAGGGAAATATGGAAGCAATTGATAAAGATGCTGATATGGCCTATTTTCTAAGAGAAGTCAATAACGGCTGCGACGGATTTTTTTTTAGCTATATATATTTGTGTATTGTAACCTAATTTAGACTCTAGCTACTATTGGTCATTAGTATACAATAGTTCTCTCTCTCCATTAATATTCTACAAAGTTCCTCTGCTAAAACTGTACTCAAATACTTGTATCGACGGTACTCAAATACTTGTATGGATGGCGACATCTTCATAGTGGATTGGTGATCAAGAGTATACCCCGCGGTTTTTCCCATTCCTTTGGTTTTCCGCGTCAACAATTGTTTGCGTTCTTAATCTTTTATTTATATTCTTATTATTCGTTATTTATTTCATATCAAATTAGTATGTTGTTCTTGTTGTTGCTCCCCAATACCTTTTGCGCACTTGGTACAAAATCGACATAAACATAAACGTTTTTGGTTTCCATTGTATAAAAAGCGTGGTGTAAAGGCGATTCCATTCGTACTTATAAGTTACATCACATCCAATTCAATTCTATTTTTCCAATGTGGGATTGGAAATAAAAATTTACTGAGAGGCAGTGTGATAAATTCTTATATTATGTCTCTATTATTGTTATTATTACAACTAATTAGTGCATAACTTTTTCACAACCATAAAGAGCAAGTTTGAATTACTCGGATGATCAATCACTACTAGAATAAATGATATTTGCTGCGGTGATATTGCTGCGGTTTTACCTATACGCAGCAATATAAACGCAAAAAGAAATAAAAAAAATAGAAATTGACAATATTGTTGCGGTTCCCGCCCAAAACCGCAGCAATATTGTCTAACGGTTACCATTTTGAAAACATGTGGGGCCCTGTACTGCTAATATTGATGCCGTTTCCACGTAGGACCGCAGCAATGTATTAAAAAAATAATTTTTCAATATATTGTTGCGGTCCTACTAGGATACCGCAGCAATATTAGCTGTCAATTACCCATAAAAAAAGAAGGGGGTTTCTTTCAGTGCCTCATACACTTAGGATTTTTTTCCTTCATTTTCTCTCTCTCATCCTCTCAATCCTCTCTTCTCTCTCATCTCTCTCAACCTCTCAACCCTCACTTCACGAAGCCGACGACGTGACGAAGCTGACGCGACCATGTGCGACCCCAATTCGCCGCCTTCCGACGACTTCCTTCTTCGGGTTTTTTTCGTTTTTGTTTTTGTTTCCTTTTTTTCGTTTTTTTTTCATTATTTAGATGAATTTCCGGCGACGACGCGATGAATTTGTGGATGGGTTTTGCTCGAAGTTTCGTCCCTCATCGTTGTCTCGGCCTCAAATCTGAAATTTTCGAAGTTCCAACTACTAGGCGCATAACATCATCACTTCGTCGGTTTCCAAGGGAAAAAACATACGGCTAGATCTGATTGTTTTCATTATCTTTGTTTTCATTATCTTTGTTTCTTAGATCTGATTGTTTTCATTATCTTTATTTTCTTTGTAAGTTGGTACAGTTATAATTTGGTACAGTTTTTTATTTAGATTTTACTATATAATATAATTTGTGGTTCTTATTGTTAGTTTTATCTATTGTGAATGAGAAGTGATGTTGGTTTCATTTTGAGTTTAGTTTCTATTAAATGATATAATGCTTATTTGTGGATGGATTTGTTGCCCGATTTTATCTTTCAAATCTTATGACAAAATGCAAAAAAAAAATAAAAAAAATAAAAAATTTTGCCTGTAGGACCCTATTGCTGCGGTTTCTAGCCCCGAACCGCAGCAATATATTGTATTTTTTTAATAAAAAATATATACATTGCTGCGGTTCGGGGCTAGAAACCGCAGCAATATCTTCAGATATTGTTGCGGTTTAAAACCGCAGCAATATAATTATGACCTATTACTGCCCCTTTAATAGTTGCGCGCCCAAAACCGCCGCAATAGGCCTCTTTTTTATCGCAGCAAATAGCATTTATTCTACTAGTGAATGTCGATTACATATCAAAGGAATAGCGAAAATGACAAAGGCTCTTCAAGGGAGTACTTGGCAACAAGGATGGCCATAGGTAGCGTCTGGGTCGAATCCGACCACACCCTAAAATTTTTGTTGGAGCCAGACCCTAAGGGTCTAGAAAAAGTTGGACCTGCATGGACCTGAACCCATACCCTTAGCGTTTACAGGGTCTAGGGTACGGGGCTAGCCTTTAGCCTACTTCTGCAATGCAAATCACAACAATATCTCCAGCAGGTGCGCGTTATGTGCGTCGCACCCTCCTCCCATGCGACGCAAGTTAACAATGTGCGTCGCATGAGGCGAAGGTGCGACGCATATAACGCGCACCAGCTGGAGAGTTTATAAGATCAATGTGCGTCGCACTATAAGAACATGCGACACACATTGCTAATTTCTAACCTAGCGCCTTCTAACTATTGTGTCTCTCTTTCACCCTTAAACTCAAACCCTAAAAATGCAAGAGCAGCGTCTCTCTCACCCTCTCTCTGAACGTCGCTCCTCCTCTCCCTCCCTCTCTCTCCCTCTCTCTCCTTCCCTCTCCAACGCCTCCATCAATCCATCTCCTTCACTCGCGAATTAATTTCTTCAAACTTCTTCTGCAAAGGAATAACACTTTATCCGGCGAAGGAATGACACTCTCTCTGGCGAATTTTTCGATGTTTTTGAGAAACACTCGGCGCGCACAACCTCTCTCTCTCTCCGACGCAGGAACGCAACCTCACTGGGAGTCGAATCAGATTTGAAGTGCAACGAAAAACGCGCTGACATCTTTGTTCATCTCTAGATCTGCTCCATCTTCGTTCAAAGAAACGCGCTGACATCCATGGCGAAGCGAAATACGAATGGTTAGGGTTCTGATTTCAATTTTTTCTCGATTTTCGTAAGAATAATAAGTCTCTACTAATTTTGTTTCGTCGTAATCTAGTCGATGAATTACATCAGTTTAGTGCTCATCTTGAATTAGGATTTTGATTTTTTTTATCTTTTCTCATTTCAGAGATTTCGGTATTGTGCTCGAGTATGAGACACGAGCAGCAATTGATAGCCCAAACAGGAAGAAGATATCAGATCAGTTTGTTGATTTCACCAATTTCTGTATTGTCTATAATTTTCTTTTTAAATTTTCAGTAATTGTCTCTTCTTAAGTTTCTGTAAATCATGTATTGTTTTTAGTTTTTTTTTCTGTAAACGGATGATTTGGATATTAGTTTGGACACAACGCGGATTAATTTTTGCAATACTATTAAGATTTTCATTCAGTTTTAGATCCTCATGTTTGAAGGATGCAAAAAAAAATTAATAAAAAAGACCTGATTTGCGTCGCACATAGTCACGGATGCGACGCAAATTCATTTTTTTAAGCAAAAAATACCTTATTTGCGTCGCACATAGTGATTCATGCGACGCAAATCACTTAAAAATGGCTTTGTTTCACGGGTCATGTGCTCGGACGACGCGTAAGTCCGACGCAAATAGCCCTTCATTTGCGTCGTTTCTTCATCCCACGCAATCATTTCTCTCGATTTGCGTTGAGACCTGTGCCGTCGGACCATTGTCCGACGCAAATGATGGTTTCAGGTCCGATGCAAATCGATGATTCTGTACTAGTGCTACCCAATTTTCACTATTGTTTTTTTTTTTTACTTTCATTAGTGCCTATGATCTATAGAGTGTAGGGTCTGGGTTTAGAGTTTAGAGTCCAAATTACAAAAGTTGAAATTTAGGATGAATACAAAGGTTTTTCTCTAAAATAAAAACACAAAAACAATATTACATAACTTTAGGGTCCAAGTATGGGGTTTGTGTAGGGTCTAGAACAGGGACGAACTCAACCCACGCAGTTTGATCGAGAATAAGAGGGATGAAGTTTCTAATATTTGTGACATGAAAAGCAGGTTGAGAAGGGTGAGAAAAAGAGGGAGGCGGAGGCGTTGCCTCGTGATCAGTGGTGGCAGGCATGGCGGAAGCTTGGTGTACAGGTGAGAAGTGAAACCCTAGGTGTCAGTAGTTGCTAGGAAAAGAGAGGGAGAGAAGGGGTTTTCCTAGGTTAATTTGATACCATGTAAGATAATGAGAATCTCCTTAATTGGAGTTAATTCATTCACTAAATATATGTGTGTACAACCTAAGTGAACAAAGATATTTACCAAACAATAATATCTATCACATATAACAATAATATTTACAAAGATAATGAGAGAATATTTGCATATTCTCTATCACACGCGCCCGAGTCGGGTGTGTGACGCGGTTATGGAATATTTTGATTTTTTGCGAACTTCAATTACATTTCTGTCGTTTGGGTTGTATAAAAGCACGAGATTTGCTCTTTGTCGTTCATCGTCTTTGAAGACAAATTTCTTTCTATTTCTTCTTAAACAATGAGATGTTTCAAATCTACTTGAGCATGAACCATAAAAATTCTGTATCTGCACCATGTTGTCTTCATCTTCACACAACATATCTTATTTCGCTCTACTTTCTTGTAATTGGGGTAAGGAGGTTTGGACTAACAGAAGTTTCGTATAAAATTTGTTCATTAAGAGAACCTAAATGTTAGTCTTGGACGAACACTTAAGCAACTACAAGAAGGGGGGTGAATTGTAGTGGGAGAGATTTTCAAACTTTTTGCGGAAATAGAAGAATGAATAAGTAAGAAAGAAATAATTGCATGAATTAAGAAAGAACTAGGAACACCAATAGGAAGAAAAACCTTGACCACGAGGGATTTTGACTCAATTCTCTTTAATAACTTTTAGGCCAAAAGACTCTCTTTTGTACAACCTAAACTGGACCAACTCTGTTCCTCTAGGAACTGTCAGCCTGTTCCCCTGAACAGTTGACTTCTCCCTTGACTTCACTCAAAACTTTTCTCTTTCTCTCTTCTCTTTCTCTTTTCTCTCAAATTGATTACAGACTTAGATTCACTCAACCCAATCTATAATACATCAATTTCTAAGAAGAAGAAAACCGAATGTACTTTCTCTAAGAATATTACATAAAATTCTGAAAGTATTACTAAAAGATCGTTACAAATCTATTTGTAGAGACCTATTTCTCAAGCACTTCTCCACGATTTCTCCAAAACTTCTCCATGATCACACGTAGCTTCAGCACTTCTCCATATCTTTCCGTTGAGTTTTACCGTGATATTTGTCAGTTTGGCTTCCACGATCTTCCACGATCTCAGCCACTTCTCCATGTTCACACGCCCACAAATAGTAGGTTGTTGCTGGTTCCTAAATTATAGGAACTACCTCAACGTTCACTTTGTTAAGCGCTCCTTAGGTTAGTGTTTTGCGGCTCCTAGATTTTAGGTAACATAGATGCTGCACAACACTAACTAAAAACAATATTATGGAATCTTAATAATTTCATTTGTTACATCCATAATATTAATCGGATACACAAATAAATTATAAATAACTTAAACTTGATTAAACACCTAATCAATCTTCATAAGTATTTATCATTTATTTGTGAAACTAAAGATAATTAACTAATTAAAACTAGAAAATAAAATAACAAACAAAATAAACTAGAGAAATAGATCTAAGACATAAACAAATTACTTCTAACAAGAAAACTAAAAACCGAATTAATAAACTAAAAATATGTAAACTTTAATTATATGTCATTATCAAAATAGTGAAATAACAATATTCCCCCTTTTTATTATGACAATTAATTAAAAAAAATTTTAAGGTTTTTAATTTTTTGAAAAAAACTCTAAACTAAAAAAAAACTACACAAACTATCCACAATATAACTTAGTTTAAACAACTCTACTGAGACGGGAACAGGATCAACATGATAGGATCAGACATGTAGAACAGAGATGAGCAGAATATACAAGGAACTATGATAAAAAATTTGTTTTGTGTACACATACTATCTCTTCCCCCTTTGTCATTATCAAAACCAAATGTTGTACCTGCAGCACTAGAGAGTCAACAGTCTAGGCAACAGATATCTCATAATATTAGCCATCCAAACACACCAACATAATATGCAGGCAGAGACTAATATTAGGACAGCAAAAATCAGTCAATATGCAGAGTAATGAAAAAGAAATGAAGAAAGCAAAGAAAATATTAAAGTACTTCATATGTCTCAGAAGGACATAAGAAGAGAATCCAAAAGATTGTTTAATAATTACAGCCCAAAAAAATTGTTAAATATCCAAAGTAAGAGAAGTTAGGATTTGGTTCGTTTGAAGAGAGAGGAGACCACATAATCTATCTTGGAAAGCACACCATCCACCTTGTTCCTGATCCCAGTATCAGCATTCTTGATTGCAAGCATTTGATCCTGCTGCTGAGAGTCCAGAACATGAACAGTAGCTTCAATGGCATTGATCTTGGTATGTAGGAGGGTCAAGGATTCCTGAATTTCCCGGAGCAGCTTGTTAAGCCTAGTTGTAGAAAGTAAGGGAAAATCCACTGCAGTAGAAGGGACAGGATCAGAATCTAGGTGAATAAAGACGTGTCACCTTGATCCTGCTCCTTCTGGAACTTGGACCCAGCCAACCTTTGGTTTTTCTGACAGACCCACTGGCAACCCCTTCTTCATCCAACTTTCTCTTACTCCCCACTTCAACCTTAACCGGAGTTTCTTCTCTCTCAAAATCTATCTTCCCATTCACCAACCTCAAGCTCAGCCTAGTCAAAGTTTCTTTTGTAAGATAGTTTTCTGGCTCAAGGGAAAGAGGGACTAGAAGGTAGTTTAACCTTGCATTGTTTGAAACAAAGGACAGAAGATTCCATAACCCACTTTGGTGTTATGGGTAATGCAGTGAGAGAGATGGAAATTATCAGAGAGGGAAGGTTGATTTTTATGTTTTCAGCAAGGCAATACATAATGGAAAGATCCATTAGCTTGCCTGGGTTCTTTTGGAGGAGCGAGGTAAAATAAAACGCCAAACCAACTGAAACAGGCTTATGAAAGGAGACAATTCTTTTTGATCTAAAGATAAAGCATTAGAATTGCCGTTAAAGAAGCAAGAATTTTAGCATTGTGACTCCATTTATGTTAACTTAGCCCTACCCTTAATGTAGTCCTTGTAACCCTCATTCGGAACATCAAACCATTCCCCAGTTTCTTCTCTAATGGTAACTACTGACCCATTAACAATGACACACAACACCCTCTGTTATTGTAAACCCAGAACAAAAAGCTTTCATCTCTTCTTCAAAAGACCCTCATCTATGCTAAAATTTTTAACCATTCTGAAATTTTAAAATTTTCAACAACTCATTCCATTTAGACTTTTTGCACCATGCAATGTCTACACAAAACCCACAAGAAATTGTGAAGATTTTGTTTTCTTACCTCGTTTAGTAGGTACAACAATTTCTTGTTCTTGATCGCTGTCAATCTCATGATCACTGACTTCCTTTTCGGGGAGAGAGAAACTGGTGAGAAGGATGCAGATTTTGACCCAGAGGAATCTGCGTCATTCTTGGATGATTCTTGAGCACTTAATTCCTCAGGAATGGTGTTTTCTCTTTCGGAAATTTGCATGAGCATCAGAGTTTGAGTTTTGGAAGACATGTTGACAGAGTTTTGTGAGGTTGAAGATGAGAATAGAGAGAGAGAGAGAGAGACTTGTGAATTGATGTGTGAGAATATGAAGGGTCAGTGATTTGATGTGTTAGGTTTATAAAGTAATCATGATCCGTGTGAAAAGAATGGAAGATAGGTTTAATGAAGCGGTTTATGGGTTTTCGGAAGGCAATTAATGAAGTTACTTCCTTAACTTTAGATTAATTGAACGCTTAATTTTGGGCATAATTCAGATTAATGTGTTTATTTTTGAACGGAAGGTGTGAAAATAAAAAGAAACAAGGAAATTTTGTGGAAAATAAAAAATATTTACTCTTGCATATGATAAAAATGTGTCCATAATATGCATACCAAATATGTGCAAGGACACTAAGGGTAATATTCAGAGACATATGTGAGTCCTTATACTTGACCCTAGGTGTATGAAAATTAATTCATGAAGATTGCAGGACATACTTAGTAAGAAACAATTTGGGGGAAACAATATTGTGTACATTTAAACAATTTTATCATTCCTAGTTCCAAGCGTATTTTTCAAGCCTGTCCCTAGAAAGAGGTTTAGTCAATATGTCAGCTATTTGATTTTCAGTAGGAAAAAAATCAACTTTGACTCATCCCTTCTCTACATTGTCTTTTAGGAAATGATGTCTATATGTGAATATGCTTGACTCTAGAGTGATGAACTGGATCCTTGGAATACAAATAGCACTAGTGTTATCACAAATATAGGAACACACTTGAATTTTATGCCAAAGTCACGTACCTGTTGCTTGATCCACAATACCTGAGAACAACATGCAGCAGCTGCCACGTATTCAGCTTCTGCTGTGGAAAGAGCAACGGTGTTTTGTTTCTTTGAGCTCCAAGAAACCAAGCTTGATCCTAGGAACTGGATAATACCGATGTACTTTTGCGATTCACCAAGTCTCCAGCATAGTCAGCATCGGAATAGATTACAAGATCAAAGATGTCACTTCGAGGATAGAACAAACAAAGTCATCACTTCCTTTCAAATATCTAAGAATCCTTTTAACAGCTGTCAAATGGGATTCCTTAGGATTTGATTGGAATCTTGCACATAAACCAACACTAAAGGATATATCAGGCCTACTAGCAGTTAGATAGATAAGGAGCCAATCATACCTCTATAGAGTTTCTGATCTACGGACTTACCACTTTGATCCTCATCTAACCTTGTACCTGTTCCTATAGGAGTATGGTTGTTTTTTGCTTGATCCATTCCATATTTTTTCAATAACTTTTTACGTATTTTTGTTGATGGATCATTGTTCCTCTTTCAGTTTGCTTGATTTGCAAACCAAGAAAGAAGTTTAATTCTCCCATCATACTCATTTCAAATTCACTACGCATTAACTCAGCAAATTCTTTACAAAGAGATTCGTTAGTTGCACCAAAAATTATATCATCCACATAATATCTGAACCACTAGGATGTCTGTTCCTTTGGATCGAAGGAACAGGGTCCTATCAACTTTGCCTCGTATAAAATCATTAGAAAGTAAGAATTTTGAAAGTCTTTCATACCATGATCTAGGAGCTTGCTTAAGCCCATAAAGAGCTTTATCTAGCTTATAGACATGATTTGGAAGATCCGGGTTTTCAAAACCGGGAGGTTGTTCCACATAGACGTCTTCAATCAAATATCCATTTAAAAAGGCACATTTGACGTCCATCTGGTACAACCTAAAACCCATGAATGATGCAAAGGCAATCAAAATTCTTATTGCTTCTATTCTAGCTACGAGAGCAAAGGTTTCATCAAAGTCAATACCTTCTTGTTGATTGTACCCTTTGGCTACAGTCTGGCTTTGTTCTTATGACTGTCCATGCTCATCTAGCTTGTTCCTGAAGACCCATTTTAGTCCAATTACCTTTTGGTTCTTAGGCTTGGTCTCAAGGTGCCAGACCTTGTTCCTCTGGAACTCATTCAGTTCCTCTTGCATGGCGTTTATCCAGTCAGACTCCAGTAGGGCATCATTGTGATCTCGTGGTTCTGTCATAGACAAAAAGGCATGGAAAGCACAGAAATTTTTCAGTTGGGATCTCGTTTGAGTTCCCTTTTCAATATCACTTACTATTAAATCCAATGGATGGGATTTTAAGTGTTTCCAGGTCTTGGTTCAAATCTTCTTGTCTCTGCTCCTCCAGATTGAGGAGCTTCTTTGTCTCGTCTACGGATGAATTTCTGGTGCCTGTTCCTCCTGTATAACAGGATCAGGAACATTATCTCTTCTTCAGAAATATGCTTTTTGTCGGTTCCTGCAGGTGTTAGTTCCTCATCAATGTTTACTGACTCCTCAATACGAGTCAGTCCTATTTCAAAGTCATTTTCATGACTTGGTTCCTGCAGAGAGTTAGTTTCATCGAAAATAACATGGATACTTTCCTCAACACACATTGTTCGTTTGTTGTAAACTCTATATGCCTTACTACTTAAAGCATATCCAATAAAAACAGCCTCATCGCTTCTAGCATCAAACTTTCCTAAATTGTCTTTACCATTGTTATGTACAAAGCATTTACAACCAAAGATTCTAAAGTATGAGATATTGGGTTTTCTTCCTTTAGTAGCTCATAAGGGGTCTTCAAGATAATAGGTCTTAGCATGACTCTATTGATTATGTAGCATGCCGTATTCACAGCTTCAGCCCAGAAATTTTTCGGAAGTTGCTTGCATTATCATCGTTCTTGCCATGTCCTCCAAAGTGCGATTCTTCCGTTCTACACGCCATTTTGTTGTGGGGTTCTAGGAGCTGAGAAGTTGTGATCAAGACCTTCATGCTGCAAAACTCATCAAATTTTGAGTTTTCAAACTCCTTACCATGATCAGACGCAAGTGCTTAATCTTAAAACCACTTATCCTTTGAGTTCTTTTAGCAAAGTTAACAAATTCATCAAATGTTTCATCTTTGCTATTGAGAAAAATAACCCAAGTGTATCTTGAAAAATCATCAACTATTACAAGCACATATCTCTTACCAGATCGACTTTGGATTCGAACAGGGCCACACAAGTCCATATGAATCAATTCAAGGGGACTTTGTGTGCTTACCATTTTCTTTGATTTGAACGAGGATCTAACTTGTTTACCTTTTGCACAGGGTCCACAAACTTCATGGTTTGAGACTTTGATAGTTGGTAATCCAACTACCAAGTCCTTACCACTTAGCTTCTGGAGTAATGTCATACTTGCGTGACCACATCTTCTATGCCAAAGAAGTGGTTCATTATCACGGCACTTAAACACGTTAGATTGTTTCCTAGGAACAAGGTTGAGATCACAACATAGGTGTTCCCTTTCCTTGTTCCTTCTAGAATTTTGGTACCTGTTCCTGCATTACTTACTATACAATGTTCATCAGTAAAATTTACATTGTTCCCTTTGTCGCAAAATTGAGAAATACTAAGCAGATTATGTTTTAAACCCTCGACTAAAAATACATTGTTTATGGAATGTGACTTAGACTTCCTACCTTCCCAATTGCAACTATGTTACCGGTAAGATTGTCTCCGAAGGTCACAGTTCCTCCATCATAGGCTGAAAGCGAGAGAAATTTTCTTTATCTCCTGTCATGTGTTTAGAACAACCGCTATCGAGGTACCACAGGTTGTTCCCCCTCACTTTAGCCTGCATCAAAGCAATCAGTCAGTGGTAGGAACCCAGTTTGACTTGGGTTCCTCTGTCGGGCTTGTATTTCTCTTGACTTTCCAAACTTGTTTAACTAAGTGGGTGTTCATTTCAATATGTTCTTCTCTGGAGGAACAGTCAGACACTAAGTGTCCACTGTTCCCACAGTAAAACATATTCGGCTGCTTGGAAGATCAACATATTTTTCATTTTGTTTTTCTTCTTGTGATTGAAACCTAGCCCACTTCTTCCTTCATTTTTATATTTTTGTATCCAGCTTACTGGATCAGGAAGAGTCGTTCTTGAAGATTCCATTTTCTCTTTAAGTACCAGATATTTACTCAAAACTTTTTCATGTTCGAATTTTAACTTTTCGAACTCGGATCGGTATTTATAGAGGAACTGGTTCCTTCAGGAACGAATAGTTTCAATTCAGCCATTTCCATATTCAAGAAGTAGTTTTCATTTTTAGCATTTTCAAAAGCTTCTCGAATACGTCGGTTTTCATCAAAGACTTCAAAGAATCTTTCCTCAATGTTTGCATTCACTGTTTTAAACCAATTTGAATGACCTTTGGTGACTTCTAAGGCTTTTTCTAAATTTTCTTCTCTAACCAAATAGCCTTGTAGTCATCTAAGGTTTCCAAAAGTAGTTTTATTAATTGATTCTTTGAAAGTTCTTTTAACTCTTCTTCAATAACATTTATGCGTACCTTGTTGTTTGGCAAGTCTTCTTCTTCGTCTGTTTTTGCCATGAGACATAAGTGAGCTGTCTCCTCTTCTGGTTGTTCCTGCTCCTCGTCTGAATCGATTCTCCCCATGCAGCTACCATGGCCCTTCTCATATCAACTTTAGAGAAAGGTTTTTGTTGTTCCTTTCCCTTTCCTTTACTTTCCTTTGCTCTTTTCATTTTCCCAGAGAGGCCATTCCCTTATGAAGTGATCCGGACTTCCACACTTGTGACAACTTAGCTTTCCTGACTTTTTCATATTCTTCCCTTGTAGTTCTTGTTAAGAACTTTTTGAATCTTTTCACGATCAGTGCTGCCTCTTCATCATCAGTATCTGAATCCTCCAGATCATCGGACTTGAGAGCCAAGGCCTTAGGTCTGCTAGAGTCAACTTCATGAGTTCCTAGATGGATTTCATGAGTTAACAAGGAACCGGAAAGTTGCTCGATATTGAATGTGGTGAAATCTTTAGTTTCGAGCAAGGCAGTAACCTTTGCCATCCATTTTTCATCCTGAGGAAGACTTCGTAGAACTTTACGTACTTGTTCCTCGGGAGTGATGATCTTTCCTAGAGATTCAAGCTCATTTATGATGTTGGAGAATCTTGTGAGCATCTCTTGAACAGACTCCTTAGGCTTCATTTGAAATAGCTCATATTTGTGCATGAGCATGTCAATCTTGATCTCTTGACTTCTTTGTTCCTTCGTGAGTAACTTGAAGAAGTTCCCACATTTGCTTGGCTGACTTGCATCCCATGATCGATTGTGTTCATGGGGACCAAGACCACAGTGAAGAATTTTCTTGGCCAAGTTGTTCATCTCCATCTTGTCGAAGTCATCTTTATCAAATTTTGAGAGAGGCTTGGGAATGTCTTCACCTTTTTCATTTTTCTCTGTGACTTCGAAGTCACCAATCTCTATTACTCTCCAAACTTGATAATTTTCGGCCTTGATAAAATTTCCATACGATTCTTCCCAGTAGTATATAAACTTGCCATTAAACATGGGTGGACGCTGAGTTGAGTAACCTTCTTCCAATCTTTCTCCTGATGTGTTCATCGTTTCCAGGAACTAGCTCCTCAGTGTTAACTGATTTTGGAGGAACTAGGCTCTGATACCAATTGTTAGTCTTGGACGAACACTTAAGCAACTACAAGAGGGGGGTGAATTGTAGTTGGAGAGATTTTCAAACTTTTTGCGGAAATAAAGAATGAATAAGTAAGAAAGAAATAATTGCATGAATTAGAAAGAAGTAGGAACACGGAATTTTTACAAGGAAAACTTCCTAGGCCCAATAGGAAGAAAAACCTTGACCACGAGGGATTTTGACTCAATTCTCTTTAATAACTTTTAGGCCAAAAGACTCTCTTTTGTACAACCTAAACTGGACCAACTTGTTCCTCTAGGAACTGTCAGCCTGTTCCCCTGAACAGTTGACTTCTCCCTTGACTTCACTCAAACCTTTTCTCTTTCTCTCTTCCTTTCTCTTTTCTCTCAAATTGATTACAGACTTAGATTCACTCAACCCAATCTATAATACATCAATTTCTAAGAAGAAGAAAACCGAATGTACTCTCTAAGAATATTACATAAAATTCTGAAAGTATTACTAAAAGATCCGTTACAAATGCCTATTTGTATAGACCTAATTTCTCAAGCACTTCTCCACGATTTTCTTCATAAACTTCTCCATGATCACACGTAGCTTCAGCTACTTCTCCATGATCTTTCCGTTGCAGTTTTACCGTTGATAATTTGTTCAGTTTGGCTTCCACGATCTTTGCCACGATCTCAGCCACTTCTCCATGTTCACACGCCTCACAAATAGCTAGGTTGTTGCGGTTCCTAAATTATAGGAACTACCTCAACGTTCCCTTGTTAGCGCCTCCTTAGGTTAGTGTTTTGCGGCTCCTAGATTTTAGGTAACCATAGATGCTGCACAAACACTTAACTAAAAACAATATTATGGAATCTTAATAAATTTCATTTGTTACATCCATAATATTAATCGGATAACACAAATAAATTATAAATAACTTTAAACTTGATTAAACACCTAATCAAATCTTCATAAAGTATTTATATTTTATTTGTGAAACCAAAAGATAATTACACTAATTTGAAAACTAGAAAAATAAAATAAACAAAACAAAATAAACTGGAGAAATAGATCTAAGACATAAACAAATTACTTCAAACAAGAAAACTAAAAACCGAATTAATAAACTAACAATATGTAAACTTTAATTATATGTCATTATCAAAATAGTGAAATAACACTAAACAACAAGAAAGTGAGGCCAAAACAAAGGTTTTATGTCCTCCAAATTATAAGAAACATAAAGGTTCTACCGTTTGCCTATTCTGAAATCAAACTTCCCACATAGTTGACACTAAATTCTTTCCCATCTATAAACAGTACGTAAGAATAGATCCGTTTAATTGTGTATTTTCAAAATATCAACTTTTGAAGAATTTATTAATGTGTAATTCTTAAAGATTATTGAAAAAGATAAAAGAGAAATCATGTGGGGCATCGAGGCTAATCATGAACACATTTCTCACTTTCTTGTAATGATATTTTACTGTAAATCATCACTCTAGTTTAATTGTTACTCCCCCTTCCTTGAAATGATAGGCTTCAGTAGTTGAGTAGTGATAAATCACTAACAGCTAGAGGGCAATTGCCCCCTAACAAGGACCAAATAGCAATAAAAAAGTGGGAAGGTTTAACTTCTAAAATTTAGAAAAAGAAAGCAAAAACACCTTTACAAAGTACAACTGTCATTATTTTAGTACAGTAAAAGCAAAGCAACTAGTGTTTTATCACTCCTCCACTTTTATTACCACTCCCATCAGTTTTACAGTACATACCAAACGGGTTACGTGGCAAGCTGGTGCAAAGTGTTAGGGTTACAGTAAAAGCATAAGAATATGTTCGGTGCCTGGCTGGTGCAAAGTGTTACGGTACACGTGTTTGGTGATGAATCAGGGGTTTATTATTTTTTTAATTGTTTTGTATATTCTAATTTTAATTTTGTATATATTTTTTATATATATAAATATTTACATTGATGGTAGCTTGATATGTTGTTGATGAGATTTCTCTAGTTTTATTTGTATTTTGCAGTCATTTTCCTTCCTAACTAGCCAAAAAAAAAAATCTCCACTAACACCTATTGTTGTTGTTCCTACCAAAAACAGTAGGAATAGGTTTCATTTTTTATTAAAAATAAATACCTCCGTACAAGACCTCCTTTAAAGTTGTTATATTAACGAATAGCAGTGTATTATTTATTATTTATTAACGTACGCTAGCGTCATTTAACCGCTAACATGGGTTGGTTTACCATACGTTAGTGTTGTTTAACCACTAACATGGGTTGGTTCAGCATACACAAGTGGAGTAAAGAAAACGGTTGTTTTTGTCATGAAAAAAGTTCATTTAATTTCATGTTACTTTCAAAGTAACCGTTATGGTTTTATATTTCCAATATCCCATATTCCCACATTAAATCCATGTTTGTGGTTAAACTACACTAGTCTGATAAACCAACCCATGTTTGTGGTTAAACTACACTAATCTATGCTAAACCAACCCATGTTTGTGTTTAAACGATACTGGTTTATGCTAAACCAACCCATGTTTGTGTTTAAACTACACTGGTTTATGTTAAACCAACCCATGTTTGTGGTAAAACTACACTAGTCTGCGCTAAACCAACCCATGTTTATGGTTAAACTACACTAATATATGCTAAACTAACCCATGTTTTGTTTAAATTACACATGTTTACGCTAAACCAACCCATATTTGTGGTGAAACTACACTAGTCTGCTATAATTTCGGTTTCTTATTTTGTAATTCTTGAACTCCAAATGCTATAATTAATTTTTGTTTATTTGAATTTAATGATATTAGTCTTAATTAGATCTTATTTAAACTTATCAGATATTATCTCAATTTAGTAGTCCTTATTAGTCTTTATTAAAAGTTATTACTCCAGTCCTTGTCCTAATTAGACCTTATCAAAATCTATTAGTCATTGTCCTTATTACACCTTATTAAAAGTTATTAGTCCTTGTTATTTGAGAATGTGTGCATATCTCGTTCTTGCTAAACTAAAGTTATTAATCCTTATAGTTTGGAATATTATATTTTTATACCATTAAAGAATGCTCGAAATGTGTTTAGAAGATCCATTTACAATATATAGTATGTTATTCTTTAGTTTAGTTTAGATCCGTTCTTTCTAATATGTTTAGAAGATCTAACCACAACTCCAAGTTGTGGTTAGATCCATTTACAATATATGGACATGTTTAGTTTTTTTTTTTGAGGGGAAATGTTCGGAGTAATTAGTAATTATATATAGTATGTTATTCTTATAACTATTTTTATATATATTTAAATAAATAATAAATAATACATTACTCCAGTTTCTTTTGTTGTTCTAGTATTTCTTATTGGGAAATTTCAATATATTGTTCCTATTTTGAATTTTTTTACACATAGATTAATTTTATGACTTTAATTCTTCATTGATTTTAAGATGTAATAAATGTGTTCACTATTGAATAGTTGCTTTTACTCTTTTACTCTTTTACTCCTCAAGTTTTTATCTCATTGGTTACCAGCCATAAATTAACTCAAAGGGCCGGTGTGAAATCTTTATTTTTAATTAATTTAATTATAATAGTGGAATCCTGCACATTTTTTAAGTTGTTTTGGTTTCTTCCCCGGTCCTAAGTAGGAACATCAAAATAAAACAGAAGAAGTACTCATCTAACAAATATAATTTCATAAGTTGTGCAACTATATTGTAAATGGATATTCTAAACATATTTCGAGCATTTTTTGATGGTATAAAAATATAATATTCCGAACTATAAGGATTAATAACTTCAGTTTAGCAAGAACGAGATATGCACACATTCTCAAAAACAAGGACTAATAACTTTTAATAAGGTGTAATAAGGACAATGACTAATAACTTTTGATAAGGTCTAATTAGGACAAGGTCTGGAGTAATATCTTTTAATAAGGACTAATAAGTACTACTTAGTTGAGATAATATCATATAAGTTTAAATAAGATCTAATTAAGACTAATATCATTAAATTCAAATAAACAAAATTTAATTAGGTAGTGTTTGGAAACTTGTATATCATTTCAAATAATGGAATTGAAATCTGGAATTTAAAGTTTGTATTTCAATTCCTAATCACTAAAGCATGGGTTTACTAAAGGAGAGAGAAATAGATATTAGAAAGAGAATGAGTGAAGTTGGGATGTAATACTCATGGAGTTGGGATATCTATGAGGAGAGAATTTCAAATGACAAGGTAATAGCTTGAATTTTAAATTCTATTAATACAAGCTTTTGATAAGAATTTAGACAAATTCCATGATTTCAAATTCCATGCCATCCAAACAGTAGATTTCATCCAAATCCAGAATTTGAAATGAAATCTTGCTATCCAAACATAGCATTATAGCATTTTGAGTCCAAGAATTACAACTTTACCACAAACATGGGTTAGTTTAGCATAGATTAAGCGTAGTTTAACCACAATTTTAGCATAGATTAGTGTAGTTTAACCATAAACATGGGTTGGTTTAGCGCAGACTAGTGTAGTTTTACCACAAACATGGGTTGGTTTAGCATAGATTAGTGTAGTTTAAACACAAACATGTTTGTGTTTAGCATAGATTAGTGTAGTTTAAACACAAGTTTAGCATAGATTAGTGTAGTTTAACCATCAATAGGTGTTAGTGAAGATTTTTTTTTTTGGCTAATTAGGAAGGAAAATGACTGCAAAATACAAATAAAACTAGACAAATCTCATCAACAACAAATCAAGCTACCGCCAATGTAAATATTTATAAATGATCAAAATATATACAAAATTAAAATTAGAATATACAAAACATTTACAAAAAAATAAAATAAAAACTAACAACTAAAATATGGAAAGTTAAAAATCAGTATATACAAAATAAACCACCAATTACAAAAAAAAATATAAGGAGCCTTCTCCTAAAATCAATAACAAAAAAAAATTCAGTTTGATCCAATACACATACAAACTTGAATTAACTTTACAAAACCGTTACAGAACTAACAGCATCAGGAGCCACACACGACCCACGAGCGACGACGATCCACGACCCATGAGCGATGACGAGCTACTGGCCACGAGCCAAGTCGGAATACGAGAGGGAAGGAAGGCCGGCGACGACGAGAGGGAAGAAAGGTCGACGACGACGAGAGGGAGGAAAGGCCGGCGACGAGGAGAAAGGCTGGCAACGACGAGAGGGAGGAAAGGGGCCGACGATGATGAGAGGTTATTGTTTCTATTTTTCTTTTAAGGGTTTTGGGATAAAAGGAAGATTCACTATTTTCTCCATTTCATTTACAGAGGGAGAAAAGGATAAAAAGGAAGATTCACCAAGGCTTTATGCTTTTTGCTTTTACTGTACAATATACGTGAGTATTGTACTTTCTGTGTCTTGACATTTGTGTTTTTTTCTGTTTTTTAAAAGTAAACTCTTCCAGCTTTTTGTTTTTATTATTTGGTCCTTATCAGAGGGCAATTGCCCTCTAGCTGTTAGTGATTTATCACTCTCATTTGTTTGAGCATAGCTTTTAGGCAAAACGAAAGTTGTAGAACCCACCTCTTTATTACATTGCAGAAATATTAACAAACCAGGAAAGATGGGCTGCATTGCACTGCCGCTTAGTGCTTACACTATTGCCAGATTACAAATGATCCAAAAACTGAAAGTACATGTAAAAACCAGTACAACGGGCGGTACCAGCCATTAGAGGCACCAGCACAGATCAATTCTTCATTGCTTTTTCAGCAATGAACAAACCCCAACGTTGCTCACCTGACGAAACCCTCACCAACTTGGACTTCCATCCACCGACTATGGCATCGTAATCTTCCTGTATATTGTACACAATCAAGAAACATAAAAGAGCATTAGCCCAAGCTCAGTCAAAAATGTAATATTACATATGGCCAACAAGAAAAAAGTAATTATATCCAGAATCACCAATGTGCACTGAATGTTACAAACCTCAGAGAAGTCTGTAATGAACCTTTCCTTTTCCTTCTCGACTGCGTTTAGTTCTCTTTCCAGAACTTTGGAGAACTAAAACATAAGAACACAATTCCATAAGAAAAATATTATAGTAATACTTTAACTTCGAAGAAACATAGGGCGATTAAATGAAACCTGATCAGTCCTATCCTCGGCGATAACCTCATCAAATCCAGCATCTCTGAGCATCTGGATAGAATGTACAATTTTTAGCATATTTGCTAGTTGCTAATGAGACGAATGTTTGAAATTCTCAAAGGACAATAAAGCATTTCTCGTCCTAAAAAGCGTAGCTTAACTTTCTTGGTCAATTTGTAAAAACTTTCACCAAAAAATTTCACCAGGCCAATATATATATAAAATAGTCATATCATGTAATGTATGGTATTCTTAGATTTGTCTCAAAGTGTATTTTTCCACATACATAAATGAAGATAGAACAATGGCCAAAAGTGCGTCTTGGAGACCATGAAATTCAAATTGTGTAAAAACTAACGTGGGATGGAGGGAAATTAATTAATTTACACTTGCCTGGCCATATGCCTGAACATCATGAAGATCATATCCCCTCTGCTTAATATATTCTGCAAATTCAGGTGATGCTGTACCAGCACTTCTACAGTAATCACTGATTAGAACCTTGCCTCCGGGCTTCAACCATTTATAAAATGATCTGAACAATGCAGGTTTATCCTGAAAAATAAAACAAATTAGCAAAGTTACTTAAAAAAATAGCAACTAGAGAACAGGGAAGTAAGCAAAAGCTGGTAAAAATGAACAAACTCTAGCTTACCTGAATATGGAGGATGGTATCACGGCTGTAAATCACATCGAAAGCATTATCTGGATAAGTTATTGTGGTACAATCAGCCACCTCAAACTCAACTGCACAATTGAGTCCAACAGCACGTTCGAGAGCAATAGAGATCATATTGATGGAGAGATCGATTCCCACGACTTCAACGTTGAAGTTTTCTGCCATGTAGAAATCACCACCACCTATGCCACAACCCACATCCAGAACCTTCTGTCCAGGCTTCAGGTCAAGCTTAGCCACAAACTCTTTCGTTGTTTCTGCTCAGAGATCAAGAAAATGGAAGAGCCAATTATTCATTGTTAACAGCAATATAAAGGATCAAACGGAACTCCACATATGACAATAAGGTTAGCAATTAAAACATGTACCTAGTCCTCCGGTGCTCACATAACCTGGGCCAAAGACACGCTCATAACGCAAGATGCCCTGAGCTTTGTATTGTACAGTATCCAGAAACTGTTGAAACCCCTTATCATCCTCTGAACCAACTTTCTGCCATAGCCAGCTAGTCTAAAGTAGCCAAAGAAGATTTGTCAGCAAGAAGTGAAAAGTTAAAACTCTTTCTTTTGAAACTTGAACTCCCCCCCCCCCTTCTCTTTCTACACACAAATACATCAGTAACACCCATCCTATATAGTTGTCACATAACTAATCCAAATTCCATTGTCAAAATGGCAATGAATTTCAAGCTGAGCAAATAAATAGAAGTGAGCTTACCTATAGCACTACTGTATTTAGACAATTTTCCAAAACAATCCTATTTCACAATAAGATCTCTCAGGGTTACCCCAAATAAATTCTAGTTTTTTTTTTTATTTTAGGGTCATTTTGGAGATTGACCAATAAGTCGGTCATTTTTGAAATTATATTTTAAAAAGTTGTAAAGTACAGGGTAACCTTGTATAATTTTCCTGACTAAAAACACTAAACAAAAACAAAGAGTGTTAAAGAGCCTCGGAGGCATCCAATACCTTGTTTTGATTGCATTTGCCACCAACAACAGAGAGCTCATAGGAATTTCCTGATTCACTTTGCACGCGACATTCTTTGAAGACCTGCAGTTCAGAGTTACTGGTTAGTTAGCTAGTCCACATGGAGTCGGAACTGTAGGATTTATTCTAGTTATCAAGTTGCTTTAAATGGAAAGACAGGTCTATATAATTTCTGTTTTGAGTGGATATGAAATCAGCTGACACTAGACTGCTGACTCAAGCTCATTGACATCCTCTAAATGTAATCAAATAGTTCTGTATAATCTGATTCAAATTAGAAAACAGGAAAAATGGTTAGTATTTGAAAGAACAAACCTTGGTGTAGAACTTAGGATCACGATAGTGGATCGAGTTGTTTTGGTTCTGATCTGCAGATTCATTAGAACAAGCCTCTCTTAAGAAAAGAAAGCCTCCTGGTTTCAGCCACTTCACAATGCTTTGAACCATATTTCCAACCTGCATTTTCAAAAAGTAAAAGACACTCCATATGTTAACACTTCCAATACTATAAGAAAGCTGACAATCTGAAAAGAGGAAAACCAAACATCGCGAATACCTCATCGACAGAAAGATGCACAAGGAACGAATTAGCAAAAATCAGATCGAAGGATTCTGGTGAAATGTCTAGGCTGGGAGATGTTACATCAGCAGAAATGAACTTCACATTTGGGTGATTTGCGCTTATGCTTTCACTCTGCAACCAGTATAAAAAAAATTAGAATGGTTTACAAAAATAAAGAAACAGAAAGCTAATTGGAGAATTTGTTCTCTTTAGTACAGAGAGTAGCAATTGGTGCAAGTGGATTGACTACAATGCCCCTCCTCACATGTTTGACGGAGAACAATTCTCCAAGTAGCCTGACTCCTGCAGAAACAGATGCAAGAAATATAACAAGTGAGGTTGGTGATCAATGATCATTTTCACCTTGTTTGTCACACTCCCAGTGAAATCAACAGCTACAACCTGGCCAGCCTTTTTGGCCAATTCGCCAGTAAGAGGACCAATACCCGCGCCAATTTGTAGCACAGACTTACCTTCATAAGGTGGAAGCAGAGAAAGCACCTGTAATGAGCAAATTTGATTAGAACATGTCTAACAATGAAGGGGTGAACGAATGAATAGAACAACACGAATCAGCTCATTCCATAAACGAGTACATAATGAATAACACGGTTGTATACTTGTATTCGACTCCTTTACATTCCATACAACAGTAGCTTCTATTATATGGTACTCCTACCATCTGAAATTAATAGTCCTATGTACTATAGGAGGATTTTCTCTTTTTGGTGAACAAGGAGTAGCATAATTAAACAGTCATGGTAAATAGTCGATTACAATCCGAAGATAATAACTCTAAACATTAATTAGGGGAGAGGAAAATGCCTAATCACATTCGGGGTTCCGACCCATTTTCTATACTCCTAGCATCTTGTCCATCACTAGGTTGTCTTCTCTACTATATGAGGATGTCTGGAACCAAAGTTGCCATCTTTCTTAAGATAATAGTTTTAGCATTGATTTTCCTAATATACCATTACTTCAATTAAGAGATGAAGAGCATGATGGAATTGGAATAACTATGATAAATGCTAAGGGTCATTTGTAATATCAAGTGACAACTATTTCATGACAAAGAAAGGATAGGTGTTGGTTAAGCTTGATTTGATTTACAGAAATACAGTACTATATTATGGCCACTCTATGCACTTACATACAATAGTATTAATAAGCTTGATTTCATTTTGCATCTTTCCATTGATTACTTTGAATAATGATACCATATGAGAGTAATGATACGACTTATTCTAATACGATCATATAAGACTCATATACGAAGTTTAATGATAAAATAGTAAAATTATGAGCCTATCTTTAGTATCCTCTATTAATTTATTGAACCCACACCAACACAAGAAAAGTTAAAGAAATAATGTCTGAAGGACACGTTGACAATCCACTATTTAGAAATGACATGACAGTTTGATACTGATATAAAGTTTAGTATATTCCAATGTAGTAGTATGCTATAAATTAATCTCTATTACGAAAGAGACACGTGTTTGTATCATGAAAGTGTCCTTATCCCCCTTTCCCTTAGAGTTTTTCCATGGTGTTTTCTACTTCACGTCCTGATCCTCTATCAATTTACTCTATCGGATCTTTATTAATTTACCCGTATTTTTTTTAAAATATTTATTATTAGTTTACTCTTTGTTTTGATTCTATTTTTGGAATGAAATCACTAACTTTCATCATACATATATTTAACTTTAATATAAAATAATAATTTTTTTTTTTTATAATCCATCATATTATTTCTCCTAAAAACTCTATACAAAACAAAAAAATAAACTAATAAAAATCGATCAAAGTGCTTTACATTTTACCATATTCTTCTTGGTGGGTGCTTAGGAGTTAGGACTTAGGAGCTGTAAAAGTCAATAAAAGCCGTGGCCACTCGTTAGTGTTCAATTCGCCTTATATTTACTAAACTGAAATTATTCCGACTAACGTTAGCATATTGATTTATAACAATTAAACTTTATATTTAAAGGTTTCAATTGTTTTTCACTAGACATTATAGTGATATTTAATTTACAGTGATCATGGACTTCATGGCAAATATAGACTGAGTTCAAACCGAATCAGTAGCTTTAATAGTTAAGCTAACTAACATCGACAAGGTTAAAATTATTATATAACCGAATTCGACATTTACGATAGGAGTCCTTTAAAACTGATCAACTATAGTCCATCCCACTCAGCCTAACTTGGGCGCGGCCTGACTCATGATCACCAGATGAATAACATGTTAGAACAACTATAATATCAAACCACACAATAGTTATTCAACAACAAATGAATGAACATAACAAATCTCAAAATATAATCACATTCATATTTCATATCATTAAAAGATGAAATTTTGACATACCTCAAGATCAGCAGTTTGACCAACCATCTTCGCAAGAGATTATTATAAACTTAAAAAGCTTATAAAATGAGAGATGAGAGTGGAAGAGAGAGAATGTTGAAATAAAGATCTAAAAGCCTTCAATGGCAAGACGAGATCGAGAGAAAGACCTTGATCTACGGTTTAAAGCTCTTCCTTTCTGCTGCATTCAGCTGCAGATTAAAAAGGGAATTATACCTTTTTTTTTAATAGTTGGTTATGGTATTGATACCCTCAACCTCTTTTTTTTATGCTTTTGGGTATTGTATTATAGTGGAGTACCTCAATTATTTGGTCTGTTGCTTGCATTGTGGCTTCTGCTTTTATAGACTTGTCTACATAAACTATAGGACATATAAGGTGGGCCGTGGGCCTGCATACTGTATGGCCCTAATAAATTGCAGTCCATTAAAAGTATATTTTTAATTGAGTAGGATTACTTTTGGCAATTTTTGTATATTTTATTTGCCATAAACAATTATATATATAAAAAAGTTGTTTGATTTGATTGGCTGTGGAGAAGTCTAAAATAATTATATTTTTCACTGTTAAAGCAGTAGGATATTTTATATCAGAAATTCAAAAGTTTCAAAATTCCTCCCTCAAAAAATAAAAGGGTTTCAAAATCCTTACATAAAAGTTTCACTTGTTTCTTTTAAAAAAAAAAAGACGCTTGTTGTTAAATAAAGAGCTTATTTCACTTTACAAATTTGCATATATATACGTCAATTTATAGTATGTTCTTTTAGTTTGTATGTCTACGTGTGAGGCTGTGAAATCCAAACTCGAAAAAAAAATTATTATCCATTTATACCTTAGTAGACTCTTTATATGTTTTTCTTAACTTCAATTTTTTATCAACTTTATCATATAATTCTCATCAATCCAATTTTATAATTATGCAAGACACAGATGAAAAATCTAAAGATTTATTTTTCTATATCATTGAATAAGAAAAAAAAAAAAAAAAAAAGATATCTTGATTTGTGGAACGAGAAGCCACATCTTGAAAACAACCAATAAAAATAAAGAAAGTGGCACTTTCTTTTTGCCTTCCAAATAGGAGGACCACATCAACTTTGCATTTGATAACCAAATTATGAACTACAAGAGAAAATCGGAAGGTTGAATAGGAGGAACAATGTAATTAGACTAGGCTAGTTAATTATTACTCATCAACTTTCATATATGTTGTATACATGTAAGTTGTCCTATATTCGAAGAAAGATGGGAGAAAGTATTACTTTTTCGGTTCATTTTCTATTTCAACAATTGAGTTTTCATGTTTGTCAATAAACAACTTTAACTATTGATATCTTTGATTACATTTTAGTAAGATATTTTGAGAGTATATATTGAGACGAATCTAACAAGACTTCACATGATTATATTTTTCTTTACGTGAAAATTGCAATATATAGTGAATTGGTAGGTGAATAGTGTAAAAATTCTATTGTTGCAATTGAAAAAGAATGGACGAAGTATAATATAAGTTAGAGGGGTTACTCACCTTAGTGTCATATGATTTTAAGGTGGAACCTCATTTGCTTGTAAAGTGAACTCTCTTTCCTTATTACATGAAGTATATAAACTAACTTAACTTTTAAGCTTACCTAAATAATTTTTGAGAAGAAAAAAAAAAAAACTAAAGAATGGTAATGCTAAAAAAAGGCAAATCTTGTTTACCCATTCTAAGTACTAACAAAATTTTATGCGTTGTATCATTCAACTCACTATTAACAATTATCTTTTAATACTCTATTAAGAGTTGGTAAACTAAAAACTATCCAATTGATAATATAGAAGGGGGGGAGACGATTAAATTCGTAGAACGTAAATGAAGATAATGGATCTTGACTTTGTCCTTTAGGTTATACTATATTATTTATCTCTTGATAAATAGAAGCATATGAGTATATGACTCATGTTCTAACAAATCTTAACAACTACGCATAATAATGAGAAAATGCCAAGATCAGGATCACAGTGTTTGATCCTATGAATGGTTGGGAAACCTATGTGTAATTTTATACAAATTGGACAGATCACTTACGGAGATCCACGCCTTATTTTGTCCATCCCTTATAATCCAAATCTTTTGCCTATAAATCCTTTTTAAATGACTTACTACTGTTTAATGACTTTGAAGTATGTGCTAAATTAGTAACAAAATCAAAAGCTCGTTTCAAAAAAAATCAAACAATATCAAATGTGATATCAAGCACCACTTTCTAAATTCAATTGCAGGAAAATATAGCAAAAAGACCAAGATTTGCCATTGTTTGTTTGCAAAACTAATCCAATGAGCTTCATATATGAACTGAAAAAGTAGGAGAACGGAAGTGAGGCTGAGATCTATGGCCTGCCAGTGTGGAGGTATGATAAATCTATATCAGATATAGGTTTCATAACCTATATCACCAATATAAAATTGAAAAAGTAATGTTGTGAAAAGGTTGAAGTACAAAAATAATGTATTAAATTCAAAAAACATATTTGAAAGGGAATAGAAGGGGAATGGAAGGGAATGGGAAAAAAGTAACATCCCTCTCTCTCTCCTCTCCTACAATTGATCTGACCAAACAGAAAGCCATTCTCCAAAACTCCAAAATTCTTACAGCTAACTTTATTTTATTATGGAGAGAAATAAAAACTAAATTAAGTGGGAAATTAAATGTTGTTGAATTGTGGAAAAAAGGCCTCGTCAATTTGTTGTTTTGAAGATATTGTGGAAATTTGGAGAAAAAAATTGGGCTTTCATGGAGGTCGAGAGCTGGGAGAAGAATCAAAAATCAGATAATTCAGAGATGAACAATCAATACAAAAATTAGATAATTCAAAGATGAACAAAGCATGCGTAGAAACACAATATGTATCTGCATTGTACAAAAAAGACATGACCATCACATATGTTGTTCAGAATATAGCCTAACTGATAAACACAATACCATGTCTTTATTTTCATTAGTTAATAAATTGATAATAATAACATTAAGCTACAAAAATTTATATTAAAAAAAATTGTTTTTATTTTTTTATACAACAAAACCATCATATTTTCAAGAAAACAATACTAGTGTATAATCTTAATTTGTGTGAGTTATCATCCAATAAAATCATTTATATACAAATAAACCTTATAACATGTATAAATTAACCAAAACGAATATTACATTGAAGTTAATGGAAAAAAAGTTGTTGCATATTAGTTCGTTTTTCACATCTGAATGATTGACTACTAATAACAATTTTAATGTGACGTTAATAATTTACGATGGGATTTATTAAGAAAAAAGGCATGCGTGGAAAATGTTCACACGAACACCATATCTATCATATTTGACAATATATGGCAACGCAGAAACACAATACGTTGCAATTATAACACCATTTCTATGTATTAGTGTATAATCTTAATTTTTTGACTTATCATATATATATCTAATAAACCTTTTAACAATAAATTACCCAAAACCAATATTATATTGAACGTTAATGAAAAAAAGTTTACGCATTTCATTTTTCATATGAGGGATTGACTACTAATAACACTAGTTTAATGTCAAACATAAGTAATTTACGATGTGGTTTATTAAGAAAAAAAGGCATGCGTGGAAAAATGTTCACAAGAACACCATATCTATCATATTTGACAATATATGGCAACGCAGAAACACAATACGTTGCAATTATAACACCATTTCTATCTATTAGTGTATAATCTTAATTTTTGTGACTTATAATATATATACTAATAAACCTTTTAACAATAAATTACCCAAAACCAATATTATATTGAACGTTAATGGAAAAAAAGTTTACGCATTTCATTTTTCAATATGAGGGATTGACTACTAATAACACTAGTTTAATGTCACAATCATAAGTAATTTACGATGTAGTTTATTCAGAAAAAAAAGACATGCGTGGAAAAATGGTCACAAGAACACCACATCTATCATATTTGACAATATATGGCAACGCAGAAACACAATACGTTGCAATTATAACACCATTTCTATCTATTAATTAGTGCATAATCTTAATTTTTGTGACTTATCATATATATACTAATAAAACTTTTAACAATAAATTACCCAAAACCAATATTATATTGAACGTTAATGGAAAAAAAAGTTTACGCATTTCATTTTTCAATATGAGGGATTGACTACTAATAACACTAGTTTAATGTCACAAACATAAGTAATTTACGATGTGGTTTATTAAGAAAAAAAGGCATGCGTGGAAAAATGTTCACAAGAACACCATATCTATCATATTTGACAATATATGGCAGCGCAGAAACACAATACGTTGCAATTATAACACCATTTCTATCTATTAGTGTATAATCTTAATTTTTGTGACTTATCATATATATATCTAATAAACCTTTTAACAATAAATTACCCAAAACCAATATTATATTGAACGTTAATGGAAAAAAAGTTTACGCATTTCATTTTTCAATATGAGGGATTGACTACTAATAACACTAGTTTAATGTCACAAACAGTAATTTACGATGTGGTTTATTAAGAAAAAAAAGACATGCGTGGAAAAATGTTCACAACAAGAACACCATATCTATCATATTTGACAATATATGGCAACGCAGAAACACAATACGTTGCAATTATAACACCATTTCTATCTATTAGTGTATAATCTTAATTTTTGTAACTCATCATATATATATACTAATAAACCTTTTAACAATAAATTACCCAAAACCAATATTATATTGAACGTTAATGAAAAAAGTTTACGCATTTCATTTTTCAATCTGAGGGATTGACTACTAATAACACTATTTTAATGTCACATATGTAAGTAATTTACGATGTGGTTTATTAAGAAAAAAAAGGCATGCGTGAAAAATGTTCACATGAACACCATATCTATCATATTTGACAATATATGGCAACGCAGAAACACAATACATTGCAATTATAACACTATTTCTCTATATTATTATATCAATTTCGACAGTACTTAACAATGGAGAAACAAAATATGTTGCAATTTTAACACCATATCTATCATATTTGACAATATATGGCAACGCAGAAACACAATACATTGCAATTATAACACTATTTCTCTCTATTATTATATCAATTTCGACAATACATAACAATGGAGAAACAAAATATGTTGTAATTTTGACACCATTAGATATGTTGTTGACAATATAGCGGAAATGATAAACACAATATGATGCTTCATTTTAAATACAAAATGATAAGTTCACATATTCATAAAACAATAATCATACAAAGTACTTAACATCATCCATACAACCATTAGAATGCTAAGTGAGGTACTTAAAATTACACTTGCATTAGATCGTTACAAAAGAAAGCAATCCGACGCGCAAAATACAACGAACATGTCATTGTTATCTATCCATTTCGCTGTGAAATCTTCCTCCACCACCCTGACTTGCATTAAACTATCGGCTACAATTATGAACAAAAATTGTTAGAATTAAAATGTAACTCATAAACTTAAAAGTAAAGACCCAATAATGTTCTATAACGTTTTGTAATATTTTTAGGTGAACTGCTAAAAGTTCTATAATACAAAGTAATATAAATTACCAGAAAATAAGCAATTTCAAGAAGTAAAAAGTCAAATTTCAGAACAAAAATCACCATCAAATAACTCGTATCAAATTCCACAGCATAAAACCCACTCAATTTGCTCTAACACCACCATAAAACAAACCCACGAATGGAAAAAACATGAAATTTGCTACTTATAATACACGAAATTAAGACATGTTTAGAACTTTAACATGCAATTTTCATGAATTAAACCCACGAAATTTAAAAAACCCAAGAAATTTCTTGATGTACACCAAACAATTTTCAAGTAATTAAACATACCTTCAATTCACGAAAAAACACAGTTACGCCTCTTTCCGGCGAATTTTCCGGCGAATTCCGGCTTCAAACCTTCCGGTTCTGGTGGGTGGGTCTCCGGTGGGTGGGATGATGACTGAGGTTGAGGAGTGAGGTTGAGGAGTTAGGTTGAGGAGAGAGATTGAACTAACTTATGGAATGAGGGGGAATACCCCATTCCCTTGCTTTTGCATTCCATTTTACTAAGTTATTTGAAATGACAAAATTGCCCATGATATAGGTTATGAAACCTATATCTGATATAGATTTATCATACCTCGCCAGTGTGCCGTGTTCACAGGGAACTCATCAGGCCAGTTTCACTCACAGCCAGCCCGGAAAAGGCTCATATCAGTCCACCTAGCAGGCAGGCCACGGTAAAAAGACAAACTCGTATAATCCACCCCCCAATCAAACTAGCCCAATTAGTCAGGCCTTTTCAGGAATGTTTTATAGACAATAATAATACAATTGATCAATGTATAGGTCACCTGGACCGACCCGATTAAGTCCATGGGCTACCCCAACAGCCAAGCCTGCCATGTGAGCCTATCAAGCTTACCTGGACGGCTGGACCGCCTGTTCTAAGAAATGCCATAGAGCTAGTCAATAGGAAATTAGGAATATAAGGAACCTTCTCTGGGAAACAACACAAGAGTATATAGTATGTACATTGCTGATTGGACTAAGAAATTACACAGAAGCAAGAGGGAACACTAGGAGTCTAGGAACGATTTTCATGACATCAATCATTTTTAGTCCAATCAAACTGTAAAATTCATCACTTTGATTTGTTACACTTGCACATAACTTCTCCGTTTACATGGATATGCAATCAGAAGAATGCAACATTACTTTAATGATAATGGTGGAAAATTACCACCAGCGAGAAATTTCACTTCAGTGTGGGAAAAGAAGACGAGGGCAAACAAACAGTCCCCCCACCCAAAAAAAAAAAAAAAAAAAAAGGACCCAAATTTAACATGAAATTTTCAATTGAATAACAAAGAATTATGAATTAAGCTGAAAAGATCACTAGATGTAGTTGGACAGGAAGTCACAACTTACAGACATAAGAGATAACCCAACCAAAACATTCAACCAGACAGCTGAACATCTTCCCAGCATCTGTTTAAATGCCAAGCAACCTGAAAGTGATACAACAATCACTCACCTAAACCTGAAAAAGTGAATAGAGTAACACAACCCCGCCCCTTTCTTGTTTCCCGCCTCCCAACAGCCAAACAAACGCGGTAACATGGGGAAGAAGAAAAGGAAGAATGGAATAATTTGCATCTTTCCAGACCAAAAAACCTTCCTAAAGAGTAAATCTCCAGAACCACTCCTCATGCTGCAACGATTATAAGTAAAATGAGGAGAACAATTGCAAATATCACCAAGAGCAAGCAGGTCTGCATTTAAGAGATCGTTATCAGAAAATGAAATTTTTAAGTCTATAAATATGCTGGATGACATGTCAAAAGTATGACAACTCACCAGTGATGAATTTGATTTCTGGGTTTTTGATGCCTTGGCAAGTTGGGATCTCGCCTGTGCAGTTGCAGCATGGGAATTTTCAACATTGGACCCGATATCATCTGTGCAAAGAATCATCAGATTAGCCCAATAACACATTGTACTTCTGTTCAACGGTAAGTAGATTAGTAGATAACTTACCAATCATAGCTCCTTGATCGTGGACAAGCACTGCAAGATCTTTGAAAATCTCATTCACCTCACCAATTTGCTGCTGGATTTCCTGTATTCCCTGATCCCTTTCTTCTATGATGGCTTCATTGAAAGATATCTCATTGTCCAACAGTAACACATCTTGTCTGCATAACAAGCAACACAGAAATTTAAGATTCACATTGAACAAGAGACTTTTCCAAAACCAATTTTTTTGTCGTAAAACGAGATATCAAACATTTGAAGACTAGTCTAAACCACTTTGGACCACTCCGCCTGGCGCAGCTTGACTCTGCCAGGTTTGGGCAGAACTTTGCGGCCCAATATATGCTCTACTGTAGGGCAAAAGATGTGACATCCGCCGAGCATAATTCTTAACATAACTCTGATGCTTTGTCCATGCAATATTAGTGCTATACTGCTATTATGACAATACTGTGGACTGTAGAACGAAGACTTGCAAGAATTGGACCACGCTTGACAACATACCCATGGAAAAACTTTTAGCGTACATAATCAAGCACTTCTTCAATACCCACACCCGAGAATCTAACATCTGACAAACAGGTCCTGCCAGAAAGAAATGACACGCTCCTTTGGAGCTCATGGACTTGTTTTGCAATTGCTTTGAAATATGCCAGCACAATAATACTGGCATACTGCTCGAAGCACACTTTTTGCAACATCATGTGAAGCTTAACAGACAACTATAGGCAATAATCCAATGACCTTACCCTGATCCCACTAAACTATTAGTCTATTACTTCCTACATTTCTTAATAAGTGCAACATTACGTTTCTTAATAAGTGCAACATAGAAAAAGTGGGGGAATACCAAGGAATGTAGAGAAAGTTGGGACCACAATAAAGTAGAGTAATTCAAGTGATGAAGCAAAAATGTTGTAGTCCCTTCTTGCTTTTTGGTGGCATATTTGTAATAATATTGAACTTTTATACCATTTTGAGTTTGGTTGCACTTATTGTGACTATTCCAAATAGTGAGAATGTTGCACTTAAGAAACGGAGGTAGTATTACATATTTAAGCCAATGGCTGAACAATGTCAGCAGACAACTTTTGATGTATCAGTTCAGTGAACCATCAACACCATCCTCTAAAATTTCCCATAATTATCCTTTCTATGGAAGAAAGATCAAGGTACTATTACCAGTTGAAATCCTAAAGTCATTACAATCTGACACCTGCATGTATGTTCTCAATGATTGTACACTGATGACAAATCTGCAAGTAAATGCAATGGCAGAATGAACAGGTGCACACGAAGATGATCACATTCACCTCAAGACGTAGAAAACTGAGAGAGAGAGGAAGGGGGTATCAAAACTAGAGTCTGCGCATCTGGGTGAACTAATATTAACTGGGAGAGAGAGAAAAGAAAGGCCAGATTACAGATCATTCACAAACTATTACAATGCATTGCCTATTCAGAGACTAATATAGATAAGCATTTAACTTAGAGCAAATTAAGAACAAGATGCTCACCTTCTAGCTTCAACAAGAAGAGCTCGCTGCTCCGGTGTCTTATCTGAACTCAAGTCAATCTCACTTGCTGTGTAACTATCACAATAACAGTCCAAGAAGAATAGTTTATCATTAATGTACATAAAACACACTGCTCAAGTTTTGTTTTGAAAAAGAAGGGGAATATGGAAGGGTAAGATTCCCAATATTAACAAATGAGAATGTTATTTTCAGATTATATCACATTAGCAACAAGTAGAGGAAAATTTATTGTAGTGGAAACATGTGCACAATTCAACACAAGCACCCACCATACATAATAAAAGATCACACTCAGTTTCCTTCACAGAAAAGTGCAGCCAAAATTAAACTAGAATGTAGCAGGAGGGCAAAATGCACCAAGTTAGCAGATAATAAGATGAAGATGACACTTGTAAACAGTCTTGTCTTCTTTTCCAGAAGGCTGGAGAACTTGAATCAACTATGAAGAAAAATTTATGGTAGCCACTTTACTACTGGACATGCTCTAAGTTTGCCATAGAAGACACAGAGCTGATCCTGAATAGTGGACTTATCACTTGAATGAACAGCTGAATGTCATGAGAGTATTAAGCATGCAATTTTGGAAACATTAACTACCTAGAAGGAAGAACAGCCTGAGGAACAAAAGGAGAATATGCTGTTTCCCTCTCTGCTGCAAGACGTTGAGCTTTCTGGAACTCCTTCAAAACTTCTTGGAAATCTTTTGCAAGTTTCGCATCAGCAATCTTCTTGCTTGCCTGCATTAAAAGAAAATGATTCCAATTATGGCTGGGGAAAGCATTTATACAAGATTGTGCAAGTATGGAAGCAGCTTCAGCACAAAAGACCACATAAACCACAAAAGGGTATTGAATGTGGGACGCAGACTTGCAGAAGGAAATGCATTCCAAGAACTAGAGTTGGAAAACAAACTTACACTGACATTATATTCATGATCTGTCTCACTTGCTTGCTTGAGTTTTGCTGAGGTATCCTTTACCAATTGCCCAATATGTAACCTTGTCTTGTGGCTATTAACAGGAGAAAACAATGTTCAGAGAAAATCGGTCCAATTGGAGATAATTGTTGATATCAATTGTACAAAGTAAAGGAAGCAAGGTCATGCTAACAAATAAAAACAATTACCCAGAAAGGAAAATGTTTGTATCATATCTATCTCATGCCAAAAGCCTACGACCTTGAAATAAAAATAAAATAAAATGATTACCAGTCAACACAAGACCTTTTGGGAAGCTTTTATAAGCATAAGTGCATCACAGCATTCACGATTATAATGTTAGTCGCCACTTTTTCCAAAAAGAAAATGGCGTCAAAGGATTTGCAATAAATCAAATTGACAGTCAAAAGTTGACATGTTCCTAATATTGTTCTAGCCTATTTTCGGTAAGTTTCTCAATTGAATATCCTAGATATTACTCTCTAAGCAGTAAGCACTTCATGCACTACTTCACTTAAAGTTTGATGTAGATTTATTGATACGTTTATACTTTCCCTATGTTAGTAGTCTAGACAAACTCTTCAAAACTTCACTAAAGAAACCATGCAAGTGTGTTTGTCTTATAGAGTAAGCCAAAAAAAAACTAGCTATATTTCCATGTAGAGGCACCTTCGCTGGATGTCTTACTAGGGGTTAGTCAGGCTTCCCAATATGAACCTAGAGGAATTCTACTTAAGCAGCATAGATTGCAGTTCTAATTGATAGAGTCAAACATGTGGATTAACAATCTTATCCTAAGTATGAGCCCCAAAAGTTTTCAAAGAAAGGATTATTATATATTCTCAACCTCCAAACATAAAGGAAAGCAGTCTTTAAAATCAAATAAGGAGAGACTACCATGAGTCATATCAATGCGAAACCAAAGAAGTAGCAACATAATGTATGCCCGGGCAAAAGTTACTTCATAACTCTCCAAATTCATTCAGCCATGGAACTCATTCTAATTCTCCAAACTCAAACAGATGAAGATTGAGGAGCTAGGCTATGTTGCTCAGACACGGATTAAGTATCTACTCGGATACGGGTGTCCAAGTATCCGACTCGGCTATTTTGTAGGAAAAGACAAGTTTTTAGTTTAAATGAAGTATCCAAGTGAAGTGTCGTGTCGGATACGACATGATACGACACCCGGTTTTTTAGGTAAACGAAAGTGTCGGAGTAACATAGGAGCTAGGTGCTAGTTCCCCATCTCTTTTTTTTTTTTTTTTTAATCTCTGGAAAGCAAAGACGGATCAGTAATATTCTCATTACGGAAGGAAGTGATTCAGCACAATCCTATACCTTAGTTGCTAAATAATAAAAATGGGCCAGCACAATCCTATACCTTAGTTGCATTATAGCTCTCAGCAAACAACCCCATCTCAAAGAAGTAATAATCATGGGAACTGTGCATCTTTTTTTTGCAGCAGTGAAGGACCAAATTAATGTATATGCATAAATCAAAGCCAAGCCAGATTCATGTACGAGGAAGTTGAAATGAGCTCATATCTCCATTCATTTCCCACATTCTAGCAGCAGACAACTGTGCTAGATACCAACACATTCCTTTACAAAACAACCAACCTTGAAAACAATGCAAAGCCAACAGGAATTATTACCCTAGAAATTATTTTAACAGAAAAAAGAAGTAAATATTATTAAAAACAGAAGTTAAAACAATGAGGGTGAAAGAAGTTACAGTCAACATAATGAAGAAAACTGTAATGAACATAGCAGGGTGCTTATGAATAGAATTGTTGCCTCAGCAGCCAAATGCTGTAATTCAACCATCTGAATACCACATGAATGACTACTTGACTAGGGGATTGGGAAAGTAGCTCTAGGATAATCAGCCTAGTGGCAGACATGTCTTCAAAGTATTATTGTTCTGTTAATCAGACTTAACATAACCCTAAAACACTTCTCATGTTGTGTTAATCAGACTTAGCATAACCCTAACAGCTTGTTTGGTAGAAAGGATTTGGAAGGAAAAGAAAGGAAGTGGAAGGAAATTCGTTACTTTCCAATGTTTGGTTCATTAAAAAAAATTAAGTGAAAGGAAATGGAAGGAATTGGAAGGAAAGACTTTTTAATAAAATTTCACCTTCCTTTGCTCCCAAAAGTGGGGGAATTTGGAAGGAAAGAGAAAATTTATACCAAACATGAGAAGTTAAGGTTTTTTTTCCTTTCTTTTCCATTCTTTTCTCTCCCCTTCCTTTCTCTTCTCTTCTTTTCCTTTACTAAAAATGAACTAAACACACTGTAAAACACTTCTCATGCATGTAGTTAACGCGCAAAATTTCTAGGCCAGCCCCAAAACACCGCCAAAATGAACTCTGTGAGAAGAATGACCTAAATACACATGGCAAACATGTAAGTTTGAAGAATGTCCACTAAATCCCACCAACACATAACCAAATCACTATACATGCAAAAGAAAATCCTCAGACATAAAATCATAAGTGACTAACCCAATACATCAAATCAATTTTTCACCTACTAGAGCTCTATTAACCAAGTTAACTCATAAACCACCAAAATTCAAACCAATAATTTGAATGTTATAGAACTAATAAATCAAACCATTGAAAAACAAGATGTTATCATCTATCTAACAGTACATAAAAACTATAGAGAAGCTAGGAAAATTATCAGCTGAAGTTGTCATAAGCAGGGGCGGATTTACTATGGGTTCACTGGGTTCAGGTGAACCCAGTGATTTTTGGGAAAAATTTGCCCAGTTTTTTGTGAAAAAAAAAATAAAAAAATATTTTAGGTAGATGATATATACAATTTGCGTGGAGTATAAAGCATGAAAGAAGTGGGGGTCAAGGTGGTTTTGTTCTCCATTAAATTCTTTGTGTGTGAGCGGGGTCTGAGGTTCAAATCCTAGCAAAACCAAAATACCAGCTTTTTTTTTTCCTTCTCTCCTCTTTTATTTATTGTTTAAGTTTGTTTAGAATTTATTTTAATAGTTTGTAGTAATTGTAATTCTTTTGTAATTTTGTTATTTATTTAATTGTTGAATGAATGAATGTGGATTGTGAAAATTGTGGAGTGAATTGTGGTATGTGGAGTTGTTTAGAATATGCATTGAATTGGTGAATGAATGAATGAATGGTGGAGTTGTTACTTGTTAGTTATTTTGATTGAACTTTGAAGGTCATGAAGTTGAAATTTTTTGCTTGGGTAGATTAGGAAAGGTTAAGAATTTTTTTAGAAAAATCATGCGGGAAACAAGTCACAGAAATCATCCACTTGCTCTTCCCCTAGTTCAAGAGAACATTTAAACCCAATACAAGAAGGTGAAATTCGTGATAATGAGCCCCAACTTCTAAGTGAATGGATGTATTTTTTTGTTTATCGGCTCCGAACCCATAGAGTTGGAATTCTGGATACGCCACTGGTCATAAGCAACAAGACTAAATACTGATCCTTGTAGCCACAACCATCAGATTGTTCATTACAGCTCAAGTGACAAAGCCCAGCAGATTTATGTCCGCGCAACATTGCACATCAACTAGGAAATACTGAGTAAACCAAACCAAAGAAAGAGCCAAATCCAACCACATTACCAGCTAATCCACAAAAACGCTCGACATAAAGAAAACTAATTTAGACTAGCCATGAAAAATCACTATAAGAACCACCAGAGTAGACTGTATAATCACACTACCCCCATTACATCTCATTGGCAAATACCTTTCTTTTCCTCAACAAATTAGTAAAAACACCAAACAATTCCATTATACTCAAACACACAATGACACAAACAGCTTAATCCAGCCAAATTCCGACTTAACACACATAATTGCGCGACAGTAAACAAACCAATTCAAACTAAATTAGATAAATTAATACAACAAAAATCACACTTTCCCTAGTACATTCCACTAACCCAAAATAAAATACACAAAACCCATCAGAATTGACCCAAAACCCAGTAGAATCAACCACAAAAAATCACACAACCCACAACATCACATAAAAAGTACCAAAAAGAACACAAATTTAAGAGAGAGAAAAAAGACGTACAGTTTTTCACGAAGCTGAGGGGTATCTTTGGGTGTACCAAGGGTATTAACAAGACGTTGAAAAGATGAAACAGATGTGTTAATCTGGAAGATTCCAGAAGCAACGGCCTGAGTTGGGTCTTGTTGTTGTTTTACATTTATTAAATCACGTCTGGAAGCCAGTGGCCGACGACCCGCTTCCAGATCTTGAAAGCTCATCTCTTTTCTTCTTCTTCTTCTTCCTCGCAATTCAACTTTTTTTTTGTTGATTAAAATTGGAAATTTTAGGATCTGGAAATCTGAGAAAGTTTCAGAATTCAGGGAAAAGCAGCGATAATTGAGGAGGGTTGAAGATGATGAATGTGAAGAGAGAGAGAGAAAAAAAGGTGGTGATTTTTTAGAGTTTTAATAAGTATTTAATTGTTGTGGGTAGTTGAGTTGAAAGAATTGAGAATTCCCGCCGACTTGGTCTTACGTGGACCCGCGGAGGTATACGTGGATGATATGCAGGACACTTTGTGAGTTGTGAGTGTGAATCTTGTTGTCCAATTAGGTCATGACAATTCACAACTTTGGCCGGCTCTGCTGTATATTCTCGGCTGTAGTAATACTACTATATTGTTTGTTTTTCGTTTGAGTTTTTAAATTTTGAAATTCAACTTGGAACAACTTTTACACAGCTGCAAGCCTGCAACGCAAATTAGGATTCTGCATTCATCAATTTGTTGCCAAGAGCCCAAGACAAACCAAGCTGACTGGATTGGGCTGGTTGTTGTCAAACTATTTATATTTTACTAGCTTTTAACCCGTACAAAAATGCACGAAAATTTTTATTTAGATATAACTAGTTTTGAAGCCCGTGCGTTGCACGGGTTGTTTTTTATATATATTTTTTGTTAATATTATTGATTTTGTATTACTGTAAAATGAGATTTTTCAAAACAATTTTATTCACATACTTCATCTATTAATTATCTATTTGGAGCAATCAATTTTTAGTAAAAAAAACAATTATAGTTGTCAATATTATCTTTACCTTATGTTAATAAAATCATTCCCCTCAAAAAAAAAAATGTTAATAAAATCATCATTAATTATTCATCAAATTGCCTCATAAAGTTGCGCTTACTTTATTAAGGATTTACTTATCCCATACACTTGTTAATTAATCTATGATAAACTACACATTTTTTTTCATTTTCTTAAAAATCATGCCCAAACCCATTATTGTAGTAGAAAAAGAATTGATAAAATATTTGTCATTATATCCTTATTTTTAGATTATCTTTAATATCTTTAATTATATATTAATAAAGTTTATAAAAAATTGATATAAAGTTAGTATTGCAATGGTTGTTTCCATCTCTAATAAGTGAAGGCATGTTGACCGATATTGTCAACTAACATATCAGTATATCACTATAATAAAAGTTTAAAAATAAAATAAAGTAGATATTGAGTGGCCACAAATGCATAGAAGCTGTCATTAAAAATGTTGGCTACTTTAATAGATTTGCAGCAGTTCATTAGATGTTATCGTATGGTTTAGGCAAATCTCAAGAATCAAGTTTTTTTATTTTATTTTGTGATTTTATATGTGAATCATAGCTGTAGAGTGAATATACACTATAGTAGTACATATAATAGATTCCTAGTTATAATAGATCCCTAAAAGATAAAATTTTTTGGTTTTTGTCATAGCCGTAGAGTGAATAAACTCTTATCTCTCAAACAATAAATTTTATTATCTCTCAAACTCTAAATTTTATTATCTCTAAATTAATAAGATGACGTGGCAATCCTAGGTGAGTGATTTTATATGTGAATCATAGCCGCAGAGTGAATATACACTATAGTAGTACGTATAATAGATTCCTAAAATGTTGGCTACTTTAGTAGATTTGCAGCAGTTCATTAGATGTTATCGTATGGTTTAGGCAAATCTCAAGAATTAAGTTTTTTTTTTATTTTGTGATTTTATATGTGAATCATAGCTGTAGAGTGAATATACACTATAGTAGTACATATAATAGATTCCTAGTTATAATAGATCCCTAAAAGATAAATTTTTTTTGGTTTTTGTCATAGCCGTAGAGTGAATAAACTCTTATCTCTCAAACAATAAATTTTATTATCTCTAAAACTCTAAATTTTATTATCTCTAAATTAATAAGATGACGTGGCAATCCTAGGTGAGTGATTTTATATGTGAATCATAGCCGTAGAGTGAATATACACTATAGTAGTACGTATAATAGATTCCTGGTTATAATAGATCCCTAAAAGATAATTTTTTTTGGTTTTTGTCATAGTCGTAGAGTGAATAAACTCTTATCTCTCAAACAATAAATTTTATTACCTCTCAAACTCTAAATTTTATTATATCTAAATTAATAAGATGACGTGGCAATCGTAGGTGGCGCATTATATGCTCCCGAAATGTTCCTCTTTTATATATATATATTGATTTGGACCAGTTCATAATGCACGGGAATGGTAACGTATTGTGTCGGACTCGTCCGACCATAATCTTTGGTCGGACGACTTTCAGGTGGTTCCAAAATTTTTTCAGTTAGTCTTAATTTTTTTTCAGGTAGTCTTCATTTTGTTTTCAGTTAGTCTTCTTTTTTTTCAGTTGGTTTTTGTACTTCAGTTAGACTTACTTTGGGTTTCAGTTGGTCTTTATTCTTTTTCAGGTAGTCTTCATTTTTTTTCAGGTAGTCTTCATTCTTTTTCAGGTAGTCTTCATTTTTTTTCAGGTAGTCCAACTGGAAAAAAAAACAAAGTCCAACTGAAAGAAACACAAAGTCCAACTGAAAGAAAACAAAGTCCAACTAAAAGAAAACAAAGTCCAACTGAAAGAAAACAAAGTCCAACTGAAAAGAAAACAGAACACTAACCTCTACTTTATCTCACTTTCTCCTTCTTCTTCATTCCTCTTAGCTGATTGCCCGAATCATTGTAGAACACCAGGTGCTCTTTTCGGGTACCTTGTGACACTACCAAATCATTGTCAGTGCTCGTTGCTAATTGGTGTATATCTTACTCCCCTGATCAGCGAGAAATCGCCACGTCTCTTCTGTTTTTATAAGCGGACGGGTGCGGTCTTTGGTGGCAAAGAGCATCGCTGTCATTATCCCTCCGACACCAGATCCCGCAGCAATGTCAAAGTAATCAGCAATTCTGGTGTCTGGGTCGCCGGATTTTACCTTAAGTGCGTGCTCCAAATACGCAATTTTCCCAGAGATGATGTTCCTCATCCCTCCGTCGTCGATGCTCAGGATGCATATCTTCCCCCGCTGATTCTTTATTAGACTAACGTCGCCGAATAAGAACTTACTTTCCAGGAATTTTAGTATTGGGTTGGGCTCGTCTGACCATAACTTATGGTCAGACAGTCTGACCCAATACTTTCACTTTATTTATTAAGTAGTTTTTTTTCCAAATTTATTGAATCCATAATTATTAAAATTCATGCAGTTAAATTTAAAAGAATATAAAATCATATTAGATGATATATACAAATCATTTGTTACACACATTTTGAAGTTTAAAAATCTTATAGTTGTGATGTATACATCTATAAATACGTAAATGAAACAAAAAACACATTAACGCGCGGAAATATTTTGTGTTATAGATTTTTATTTTAGGATGTTTATCCTAAAATCATAGTCTGAATATTAGCTCAGCATTTAAAGTTTTTATAATCATAATGTGTAATAAAATATATTTTAAAATCAACTTATAACCCGTGCATTCACTGGCTAATGTCATGATAAAATACACGGAAAGTTTTTTTGTTGATTAGATATATATACTAAAAGATATTGATTGACTATATTATTTATACAAATTCTTTAGTAAGACAGATATACTGTAAATTATTGTGAGATGGGGGTATATTTTTGCCTTAAATATGTCAATTTTATTAATCTAGAAGTAACCTATTTAAGATTAAATGTTACACATTTTGCTTGAAATTCATCTCTTTAAACTTGTAAAATAACCCACTTTGGCTTAAAAGTGATATATTTTGACTAAAATTAAGTAAATTGGTTTGACAATTGATATAGGAAAAAACTAGGTCGTTACTAGCCTCCTAAAATCAAACAAAACCTAACTAAATCACTAAACTAGGTAAAGTGATAAGTAAGGGTCGAAATCCACAGGGACTAAGGAACACCAAAATGTATTGATAAAATAATAAGCTAGGCCGGAATCAAGTCGGAAATTGTCAATAACCAACTAAAAACTACGAAAAAGCTAAATATCAAAGATAACCAAAGTTAGGAGATGGGATTAAACACCAATAATCATGAAATAGACATAAGAATATCAAACATAGAGATAATACATGAACACTACTTGAATTAGCTATTGACCCAACACACAACTCCCATCCTACTCTCATAGGCAGAGAAATCCTCAAAGACATCAAATAAGGACTCTCATCCATTACTAACATATCCCGAGGTTCAAGGTAACCCAAGTCAATAATAGAAATCAATAGGTCACACTCTCATGCCAACCTAAATCAATCAACTCCATCTAATACGACATTCAAGTGATCAAAGAGAATGCAACATAGATTAGAAGAGCTAAACAAGCAATAATTTAATCACACAAATCTCTAAATCCAACTTCAAATGCCCAATTCAATCATGGTTGGGTTTTCACCCAAACCCTAACCAACAAACTACTCCATAAATACAAAAATGAGGACTTTAGAGAAATTAAACTTTAATAACATGATAATAATCATTAATCTAACATTAAACTAAATAAAATAAATCATAAATAATTAAACTAATCAAGAACAACTAATCTAAGAAAAACAATGAAAATAAAACAATAAAAGAGGAGAAAGAATAAGAAATGCTCATTGATTAATGGTTGAAAGTTTCGATACAAATGTCACCCTTGAATCTACAATCTTCCATCTTTCTTTGAGTTTTCTCCCTTTTCTTCCTAAACTAGTCTATGGAGGCTAAACCTCTCTAAAAACCCTAAAAGTCTAAAAATGGTGAAAATAAAACTAGACTAATAAAAAACTCTCTTTCTAAAAAGATGACTTAAGATATTTATACTCCTCCTAATAAAAAGGAAAGAAAGAAAAAAAAGAAGAAACTAAAAACAAAGAATGAAATAAAAGGAAAATGGAAGAAAAAAGAAAAGAAAGAAAAGAAAAAGAGTGAAAGAAAACGTGTGTACTGTGAAGTATACAGGGGAAAAGAGAAGTCAAAGAAAGAAATTGAAAAAGGTAAACAAAAATAAACCAAAGCCCAGACTCCATCTTCTTCGCTGGGAATTTTTTCTTGCTTTGCTACATCATCACTCATGATCAACGGCCCATCATCGACAGTCCATCATCATTAACGGTCCATCATCATCGTGAATCTTCATCAACGCTATCATCGTAATCCATCTCGCCATCTGGATTATTTTTCGAAATCGACTTGTTCTGTTATCAAATCTCTTCTCAACCATAGATTTACCTTCAAATAAGAACATTGATTATTTATATCTCTTAACACGTTTTTCTTTGAGCGCCCGCTCCAAAGTCGCTCATGGGTCGCTCATACATTCTGCCCATCTTCTGTTTTGTGGCAATTTCAAACGGAGCGGTCGCTCCGTTTTACAGAGGAGCGCCCGCTCCCTTTTGGCTTGGACAGATTGCGGAGGTGGAGTTGGCGGTGCTGCAGCCCATGGTGATGGTGGTGCTGTGGTGTTTGGAGTAGGGAAGATGGTGGTGGATTGGTGTGATGTAGGGGAGATGATGTGGTGTAGGATAAGAGTCATGGTGTGGTGTAGGATATGTTGGCCATGAAGAAGGATGAAGTTTTGGGACTTTTAAATTGAACTTAACTCCACAAATTCCGTCCTTCCAATTCCGCAAACACTCACCTACACACATAAAGATAAAGCACGAGACCGGAAAACAAGAGTGACTAAAGGGAATTAAATAGAAAATTAATACAAAGAACTAAACTAATTCATCTATAAAATTAATAAAACAAAGGAAAGAAAGAAACTATGAAATTAAGACCTAAAAACTAACAAAAATTACTAAATAAATAAATTAAGCTACAAAATGTGAAAATAAGAAATAAAGGCTAAAATAGGTAGAAATATATGAAAATAACTATGAAAATAATGTAAAAACTACTCCTAAAAGTGACATAAATATCACTTATCAACAATAAATTTATTATTTATCGAGAGCACACATTATTGTTGTTTCATTTGAAAGTGGGAAAGAACATGCAAAATTAGTACACTAATTTGTACATATGATATATTTTTTTTACATGTCTTGCTAGTCATTGTATATTACTTCACTATATTACTACCACTATCGGAAAAAAAATATTGATAATTTTATATTTTAAGTACACCATACTAAATTATGAAATAAGATATATTATTGATAATGATTCAATAATATTGATTAAAAGATCGCTAACTATATATACAATATTTCTAATTCTAATATGTGAGTTTTGGAAACGAACGTCATTTCATTATCATAAAATGTTAGTTTCAGATGTAAGAGTTATGGAAAGCTTATGCGTTCTTATCAACAAATAAAAAAAGCTTATATGTATTAAATTAATTCAGTAGAATATATATGTGCAACAACCATCAGCTACAACTTATATAACTATATGAGATAACCCAGGAGATTTAGTGTGACTTAATTATAATAACTTATGTGAAGATAAGACTAGCTAAGATACACTTATAATAATCTTAAGATATGTTGTTACAACAACTTGATAATAATTCATTAAGGATATTATTCCTTTACTTCAGGAACTCCGAAACCAATTCTCTTCATCTGCCATATAAAATTGTATCAGGTTCAACTTCGTCGGCCATCTGATCTTGATAAAGAATAATTTTCATACACCGGATCAATATTTATGCAGCTCAAATGACCACCTTAATATAATTCTTACCCACCAACTTAAAATTCTAAATTTCACTATAATAGTAAATATTAGTACATAGTAAGTCTTATTTTTGCGAAAGAACGATAAACATGTTATTTATTAAAAATATCAATTTCTTTTCGTATTAAGAATTAGTTAATGGCTTTCAGGACATAAGGTTACATAACACTCAAAGTACTATATACTTCTTTTGTTTTCTTTATATGCATGTGATGTGGCGGGAGAACGGGAGGGGTGGTGGTGGGGGGGGGGGGGAGAGGTGATGTGGCAATGGGGGTAAGGGGTGGGGGAGGGATGGTTAGGATTAGGACCCAAGTTAGTGTATTAGATTAGGGTTAGGATTAAGATTAGGGTTTGAATGATTTAGATTAGTTAATTAGGGTTAGGGGAGGATTAGGGCCTAATAACTAATAAAACTCTAACACCATTAGTCAAAAGGGTAAGTGGATATATTTTTTGAAAAGTGAAGGGTATATGGTGAATTTGAAAATTTGAAAGGGTATATGGTGCAAAACAATATTTGTTAGGGGTATATGGTGAAAAAACCGTATAATGAAGGATACAAATCCCTCACACATATTATTTTCATTTTCAAAAATATTATTTTATAAAATATAATTTTCAAATTATGTTTGAATATAGAATTCCTTAGACCAAAAAACATATTTCCTTAGTTCAGGGGCGAAGCTATGTTGGGGCCTAAGAGGGCCATGGTCCCTGCAGCCCCAACATAACTTTGAAAAAAATCAATGGTAATAAATGGTTATATCTTGTTTTTATAGGTAAATTGGCCTCCCTCAACAACCATGTTTAGAATTCTCTGTTAAACTGACCCCCTCCACAACCAATCCTAGCTTCGTCCCTGTCTTCGTCTGTAATCTTCTCAACATTGAAAATGTGCACAAAAATAAAAAAGAGAGGAGCGAGATTAAATATAAATCCTATGTGCTAGGAGATTGAAAGAGATAATATATTACTAAATATGTCAAAATAGCAAGTAATGAATAACTTCTTGAAATAGAAAAAATTATTAGTAATAAAAAAATAAAGAAAGTATTTAATTTCGATCCATCCAATAAAAAAATCCTAATTCCGCCACTGTGGACAAGGATCCGAAGTATCATCTCAACTAATAGGAATAATTACTTTTTCCTTGCATAAAAAAGGGAAGAAAATTGAGGATTCACAAAGCTGGTCAATGTTGAGAGAGGCCATGAAGGTCAAAGGTGATATACTTCCTTATTTTCTCTTATGTTGTCTCCAACATTCAGCTGAAAATGCACTAACCAGGATTGAAAAATGGGGGTGAAGACAAGATTTCAAACAACACTATTTTCCAAAAAATTTAGAAAAAGTAAAGAAGAATGAAAAGAAAAGTAAGCTCACTATTCACTTCCACTGTTCCACATTTTCAAATCTCGTGTCGAAAAATTTGTAAAAGAGAAAAAAAAAAGGATTATTATGAATTAGTATTACCCATTAGATACGTTTCAATAATAAAAAAAAAAGCCGGTTTTATTAACATAAAAAAAGATGAGTAATCTTAAAAATAAAAGTCGTTCGATCGTGCTTTAAACATAAACACAACTCCCACCCCACAACTCACGTGCTTCTCTCGCCGGCAACCTCCCCATACTTCCTCGAATTCTCCCCCCTAAGGAGTAAGGCCTAAACTAATCTCCCTTTCCTTTGAAAATAAAAACAAAAACCAAATATCTCTCTTTCTCTCTCCTCTGGTTTAAATTCTCTCTCCTCTGGTTTAAATTCTCTCTCTTCCCTAAAACCTCAAATCTTCTCCATTTTCCATTTTCCATTTTCCGTTTTCGATTTTCTTCTCTCGTGTCCAAACATGTCGGTAAGCACTTATTCTCTTTCTCTCTCCTAATTTTTATTTTTTTCTTCTGAATATTATTGCTTTCGTTTCGATTAATTTCTTCGTTTTGTTGTTATTTTATCAATTGTTTTTATTGTTGATTAGATCTGAAATGATGAAGATTCATTTTGTGATTTTTCTGGCTAATTTGTTGAAATGGAAAATGTTTCCTGTTGTTTTGTTTGACTAACTTGCGTTATTTTAAATTTATTTTATACGAAATAATGCAATGTTGCATTTTATACTAGTCTGGAGGTGCTTTAGGTTCTTCACCTACCAAATTAAATAGGAAATTAAATCGTCGTGTTCATTTGAATAGCGCTATCCGTCTTTCAAATTTATTTATCTTTTTTTTTATTTAATTTTTTTAGTATATCGGTGGAAATTGATCAGAATAGTTTTGTTCTCTTCAATTTGATATAAATGTGATACAATTGCGTTTTGGAATTGATTGATATAGCTTTTTGAGCTTAAATTGTTGGAAATTAGTTATTCCTACTATCTCAATATTTGGCAATTAGCATCTGTTTTATGATTTTGTAAAGGATTTTTTTCCACAATATGATTGGTAGATGATGAAGTGGAACAGAATAGAATAGGTGAAATATGTTTCTTTTACTTTTTTGATGCAATTGTGTTGTGATTGCAACTGAAGAAGTTTTTTTTTACCCCAATATTGAGGTCCCTTTGATGATTAATGAGAAAACTGTTTCGTGGTTTATTGTATCAGCTCGCATCCTTTGGGTTTTGGAGGTTTATTTGTGTTCTCAGTTCTTTGTATGTAATTTTGATGCATATATGGCTTTAGTGTATTTCATGAACAATAATGATTGCATATATTTTTTCTTTGCCAATCTATGAAAAGATGTTAACTTGGTTTATAATCTCATAGGCAAGGACTGTAAAAGTCAGCAACGTTTCTTTAAAGGCATCAGAGCGAGAGCTTAAGGAGTTCTTTTCTTTTTCTGGTGATATCGTTTATCTGGAGACAAAGAGGTTAGAGATTCATTGAACCTATAGCTTTTGGGTCGTAATTAGCTCATGAACAATATTTTTTTGTCTCCATTTGCAGTGAGAATGAAGAGTCCCAAACTGCATATGTTACCTTTAAGGACACGCAAGGAGCCGATACTGCTGTATTACTAACGGTAATTTCTTCCTTGATGACAGATTACTACAAAGTGTATATATTTGTAGTAGAACAATTAACATCTATGCTTTGGTTATTATACCATGATACTTTCAAAGAAAATGTATGCTGAAAACAAATTGAATTAAATGTTTATTGTTAAAGTTTACGGGACTCCACTTATTGCATGATGGTGTTGTCTCCTAGAGTCCTAGTTGAACATGCGTAATTCATACGCTGATGTTTTCCTTTTGAGTCTTGGTAGTTGGCACAACGCTTTATAGAATTCACGAAATAGAAAGTAGTTGAGTCAGATATTTCATGTTGTCCGTTATGATCCAGTGCTGGAATTGTCTTGTTGACTTTTATAACTACGATGCTTTTTCGCTCCACAGTTTCGGTGCAGTGTTCTATGGTTCATGAAAGATAGAAACAGAAAGACCAACTTACAATACTTCCTCGGTTCTGTTTTAAATGATACATTGGGTGAAATTTCACTATTTATTGATCAATTTTGACTCCAATTTATCGCCATGATATAAAGAAAAACATAGTCAAGTGGGATCTTGTTAGATTCGTCTTGATGCATATTATCAAATTATAACTTTTTTATATTTTTTACGTTGCACAACTAAAGATATTAATGATTAAAGAAGCGTGTTGGGCTGCGTGAAAAAAAAACGTTTCATTTAAAACAGAACGGAGGAAGTATCTTATTTTTTTTTTCTCAAAGATGGTTTTGGGCTTTTGGCTATATGCTTTCTAGTAGAATATTCTTTCGGCTTTTTTCCATGTATAGGTGATTCTAGTGAGAAAAAATAAATTAAACTCTTCGTCAAATTTTCTCAGTTAGATTTCCAACTCTCTTATACTACTGAGATCTTCATGTCTTTTTCATTGATATTAAGATTCTTTAGTTTTTAGTAGTCTATCTTAGAAAAGAAGCTGTTTGGTCTCTGATTTCACATGTTTTTTATTGAAGTTTGCTCCCTGCCAATGATAGCATGCAGTGGAAATCCTCTTTTTCCTAGTAGCAATTACATCAACTTCATGCCTTCAACTTTTTAATGTATCTAAATAGTCAACCAAAATTTATTTTTCTTAGCAATTGTTGGTTTTTAGATTAGTGATGTGATACAGGTGTGGTGTTAAGTATGCTCTTACTATGTAAGTTTTGTCTTATAGTGAACTTTCAAAGGCATGCAAGATAAAATTGCTTTTAAGGTTTATAAAACGAGATATTCTGCCGACGTTTTAAGGATTTAAGCAAAAGAGAAAAGAAAGTGTGTACCATTTTTGTCCAGACACTTCCGTTGCGAGTTTAATGATACTAAACTTGTGAAAATATCACCATTGGTGAGTTCTTTTATGGATTCTCCGTCAATTTTCAAAAGTGCTGGAGCGTCAAGAATGAAAATTGAGCTCTGATTATATTGAGATTCTAGAGATGACAGTGTAAGGTTGCACTAGCTGTATAACTAGCATGTGACTTAATACTTAAATCGCACATCAGTTCCTTACATGATATTCTTTGCTTTGAGCATGATATTCTTCAGCATTTCCTTGGAGAATGTTACTGTTCGATCTATGCAATCAACAAGTGGTTTCCGCATCTACTTTTGGTTCCCGGTAGTAGTATTCGATAAAATCTTCTTTCCTGGGGAGTTGTGACATATATCATAAGATGCCTGCATATGACTCTGAAGACAGCTGATGCATCATATGTCCGTATTTTTCAATGCGTGTCTTAAATATCTGTTTGTGTTATTGATATCTTCTTATCAATCTGTGCTTATGCCAGGGTGCGACTATAGTTGATAAGACGGTTACAATAACTTTGGATTCAGAGTACGAGTTGCCACCTGGTGCTATAGCTCCACCAGCTGTAAGAAAAAAGCTCATAATTTTCCTCTTTATTTGGGGTCATCTTAATGATTCTAACTTTGGTTGCCATATTTCCCAGGATGCCCCAGGAGGTGCTCAAGCTGCTCTGCAGAAAGCAGAGGATGTCGTTACAAGCATGCTAGCCAAGGGCTTTATCTTAGGGAAAGATGCAGTCGGCAAGGCAAAATCATTCGATGATAAGCACCAGCTAACTTCAACAGCCTCTACTAAGATTGCGTCTCTGGACCAGAAGATTGGTTTAACAGAAAAAATTAGCATGGGTACCTCTGCTGTCAACAGCAAAGTGAAGGAGATGGATGAGAAATTCCAGGTTTCTGAGAAAACAAAATCAGCACTTGCTGTTGCTGAGGAAAAAGTCAGTAGTGCCGGTTCTGCTATAATGAAGAACCGCTATGTGCTCACAGGTACTACTTGGGTTACCGGCGCTTTCAACAGGGTGGCAAAAGCGGCTGGTGATGTTGGGCAGAAGACAATAGAGAAAGTCGGAATGACGGAAGATGAGCAGAAGAGGAAAATGGTGGATGACTATGCTCAGGTTCATCTATCAGAATCTGATTCACCCAAGGGTTCGTCATCCCCAAAGGCTTCATCATCACCCAAGGATTCTTCCACAAGTGAGAAGCAATCTACAAAGCCTGAACCAGCACAAGGCCTGATCCTTTAGTATGCACTTCAATGTATATATTGGCCCGAGAACACTATTACTAGTTGTCGCTATCGTGTCACCTGTTGGAAGTTACTAATGTAAACGAAGTTCACTTTATAAGTGGATATTCAACTATTTCTGGGTCTTTACCATCCCTTTGTTTGAACACTGTTGGATTGAACATTTTGATGGTATTGGTCAGTCTTTTTGGAATTTTGGTTTGAAGATGGTCATCATGCGTACTTCCAATTAAAGAGTGAAAATTGGTATTCCATCTTTATTGGTACGAGTAACGAGACTACGTGCCCGAATAAAATTTAAAATAGAAGAAAAGGTTCAGAAAGACCAACGTCATGAGATTGAGAGAGAGAGATTCCATTAGATTTTTTAATTTGCTTGTCCAGTGAGGCTGTGCTACTCTCTTACGGCCTTCGGGTGAACAATGTTCTCCGTGCTCTAAAGGTAATAATTTAGTTATAGCATTTCGACTCCAATCTATTGCTCGTATTTATTAAACACGTTCCTAAAGTTTTACGCTTCTTTTTCTTACTCCCTTCGTTTTCTAAAGATTTTCCCACTTACTGTTCCTACAGATACTAAGGAAAATCAAGTTGTGTGGGGCATGGTGTGAGTAAAGTAGGAGAGAGAAAGAAGTTAAGATAAATAAACAAATAAAAAGGGGTTAAAGTAGGAGAGAGAAAGGGAGTAAAATTGAATTAATAATGTAATGGTGGACCATATGATAGATTGACGGTGACATGAGAGGGTAAATAGGGAAATTTGTTTTGCCAAATAAGGAATAAACCAAAAGAGGGAAGATTTTTTTGGAAACATCCGTAAACGGAAAGAGGGAAGATCTTTAGGAAACGGAGGGAGTACTTCAAAAATATAATGTTTTCAGATTCTTTTTAGCATGAATTGAACCAATTTTTTGTTCCTACCATGAAAGAACTGGATTTTTTTTTAGAGTTCTATGTTGGAATGGAGAAAATTAGTCAGTCCATGATGAACAATATATATTTTTTTTAATTTTAGAGGGGAGGAAGGAAAAAAAAAAGAAGAAAAGGTAGGAAAGGCTGCCAGGGGAAGCATCATGGGGAGCTGTGAGGAGGGCTAGGAGGGTGGGGCTGGTCTTGGGGTGGTTGTGGCCTTGGGGGGGTGGGGCTGGGCCCATGCTCGACGATCCTGATCTTTTTGGGGTCGTAGGTAAAATAGTAAATTGGAGCCCCTTTAAAAAATAGAATTTATAAAAGAACAAAATGTTGATAATACGATAAATCAAACACCGAAATTTGCAAATAAATGTTTTTTAGGCAACATTGTAATTTGTAAATAAAATAAATCAAACACCGAAATTCAGAAACCCAAATAACAAACATACAGAATTGATAATACTCAAATCATATTATAGACAATAGAAAGGAATAACAACACCTTGAACACGTCACTCCGACAGGCGGCGTGCTTCTTATTATATTAAAAATAAAACATTAATATATTTTCTTTTTATAGTTGTTAGAATGTTTAAATGGATTCAAAGTTTTATTTTTTGAACAATGTAGTAAAAATTATACTTAATTTATATTATATAATCTTTTTCTGCTATCTAGTCAGCATTAAAACTTTATTTAACTTTTCCACCAACAAAATTATACTCATCATGTCTTTTATTTTTTACTTGCTACATTTATCATTAATGAATTCTGGACACAATTATTTCCCACACTTGTACAATTATTTCTCCCTCAAACTCTCGTTTTTTTTTTCAACCATTATTTTTTTCTCTTCTCTGCCATGGATCCTTCGATCCTTTCTTCCGCTGCTAGTGCTGATCTCACACAGCCTTTTGCGCCGCCGACCACCGGCGACTGCAGTCCAACCCTCTGCCGGCATATCCGTGCCTTCTCCGGCGCCTTCTTTGCCCAACCCGTGGTCTGCTGCTGTTCTCTCAGCGCGCGCCGTCGAGTTTTCCTCCGGCCTGCACCACATTGGCTCGTCTCCGTCCACCCCGTCGCGTGTCCAACCGCCTCTCTCTGCGCCGTCGACTGCTGCTGTGCCGTCCTTCTATTCTGCCGGTTTCACAGCCTCCCAGCCACACGGCTGGACAACTCCGACCACCACATCCCGCGCCTCGCCGTGTTTTCCGCCGGGGTTTCCCTCTCCCACCGGCGCTGTTCAACAACCGATCACTCCTGGCCTTTTTCCGGCCTACTCTATGCCGTCCAGTTCATCGGTATTTGCCCTCCCGCAACTCTCTTCTCCTAATCTCAGTAATTTGGTAACTATTACTCTTTCTTCTCCTGAAGATTATCTGCTATGGAAAACCCAAATTACTTATTTATTACTTTCCAATAATCTGCTTGGTATGGTTGATGGTTCTGCACTTATTCCCCCTACAACTGTTCTTGATGAACATGGTGTTTCTGTTCCTAATAATCAGTTCTATGAATATTTGCGTGTGGATCAACAAATAAAATCTTGGATTTTTGCCACACTCTCTAGGGATGTTTTTGTAGATGTGCATGATTTATCTACTTCTGTGGAAATTTGGACTAGATTGCAAACTAGATATATGCATGCTAGTATGGCCCGATCTATGGAATTAAAGGGAAGGTTAACTCGTATTAAAAAGACTGATTCTCAGACAATGGATGGATATTTACGTGAGATTAAGGTGATTGCTGATTCCTTAGCTGCTATTCAATGTCCTGTGTCGAACCAGGATTTAGTGCAGTATACCCTCTTTGGTTTAGATCGTGATCCTGAGTACGATCATATAGTTACTACCCTCCTGCATTATCCTCTCCCCATAAATTTTGATGATTTGCGTCCCAAGTTGCTACTCAAAGATTGAAATCTTCTAAGAATGCATCTGATTCCTCATCCCATCATACCTTACTTGCCGTTAAATCTACTGGTACTGGTTCACCTTCCTCCTCCCAGAATAATTCTGGAGGGAGAAATCGGGGAAGGAATAACAGAAACAGAGGTGGTAATAATAATCGTGGGGGCAACAATGCTCGGAATAATAATGGTTGGAATGGTGGCAACAATAATAATCGTGGCTCTGGAGGAAACAACAACAACAATGGTAATCGGGGACGCTCAAATGGTATAAGTAAATTTCTAACTTGTCATCCTATAGTATGCCTTGCCTAGATTATATTACTAATAATTTGTCGTCTGCAGGGAGTAATTCATCGAATAGTAACAATGTTACCTCTACCCCTACTTTCCGATACATGTGGTTTGTGTTGGTTTCCAGGTCACCAAGCTGCCTACTGTCCCCACGTTTCAATCATAACTTTGTTCCCTCCTCCTCAGAAAGTGTCACTGGAGCCTTAGCTGCACTGTCTGTTGGTGGTGAAATCAATGACTCAGTCTGGTACCCGGATTCGGGAGCTGCATCCCACATGACTCCTCAGGATGGTACGTTCTCTATTAAAACTCCTTATACTGGGTCTAGTTCTGTTGTAGTTGGTAATGGTACCTTACTCCCAATTAAAAGTACTGGAAATTTAACTTTAAAAACTGCAAGTCGTCCCCTCCGTTTATCATCTGTCTGTCATGTCCCTAATTTAAAACATAATTTATTATCAGTTAACAAGTTGTGTCATGAAAATGATTGTTGTTGAGTTTTGATAAAAATTCTGTTTATGTTAAGGACCAGATAACGGGGGAAGTTCTGCTTCAGGGAACCAGTAAGCAAGGTGTCTACCCTCTACAGCCCAGCATTGTCCCTCCTGAGCCTTCTGTTCCTGCTTTCCTAGCCACTAAGGAGTCGGGTGACGTGTGGCATGCTCTCTGGGTCATACATCTTCTAGCATTATAGGAAAATTATGTTCAAATAAATACATCACATGTACCTCTAAGTTTCATGATGATTGTGTAGGATGTAAGTTAGGAAAATACATCGTTTACCTTTTGATTCTGTTGAACATATTTCTACTATCCATTATATAAAATTCATAGTGATCTTTGGCAATCTCCTGTTTTGTCAAATCAATTATTTTGCTATTATGTTGTGTTTGTTGATGATTTTTCACGCTATTCCTGGATTTATCCTTTACGTCGAAAATCGGAAGCTTATTCAAAATTCCTTATGTTTCAAAAGATGGTTGAAAATCTTTTTAATTGCAAAATTAAAATATTTCAAAGTGATGGAGGAAGGGAATTTGACAATTCTCCTCTTCTTCAACATTTTTCTGACAATGGTATTATTTTTCAAAAATCTTGCCCCCATACTCCAGCTCAAAACGGTGTTGCAGAACGCAAACATCGTCATATCATTGAAATGGCTCGTACTATGATTATTCATTCTGACTTTCCTGCGGAATTTTGGGTTGATGCATCATATACTGCCACTTACACTATCAATCGATTACCTAGCTCGGTTTTAGGGGGTTTTCTCCTTTTGAAAAATTATTTCATCGTCCTCCTTCCTATCAATTTTTGAAAACATTTGGATGTGAATGCTTTCCTTTGTTTCTGAACTCTAAAAATCACAAACTGCAACCTAAATCTAAAACTTGTGTTTTTATTGGATATGCATTGGAATATAAAGGGTATCGATGTTTTGATCCTACTACCAAGAAAGTCTACACTAGTCGTCATGTCCTCTTTCATATGAACATAAATTTCCGTATCGTGCTTTGGTTGGTCCTGTGCCTAGTATGCCTTACACCTCACCCTTAGTCCTCACCTTTGACTGGCCCTTAACTAATGTCGCTGATGTGTCTTCTGCGTCGTCGGTTTTCCCGGCCCTGCGCCTCCCTCCCTCCACTTGCGAGCCCGTCTCCCTCGCCTTAGTGGCCTCGGCCGTGGCGTGCTGCTGGCACCGCTGACTCCCCAGCGCAAGCTGCTTCGAGGCGCCACGTGCTGCTCCTAGTCCAGCCTCGCCTAGGTCGCTGAGTGTGCCTTCTCTCGACGGCAGGCTCTCGTCTGTGTCCCCGTCCCATGTTGGGTCTCCCTCGCCTCTCTCGTCGAGACCGGCTAGTCCGCCTGCTATCTCGTCACCTCTGGTCAGTCCTGTCTCCACCTCTCCCTTGCCTCCTTCGTCGTCTCTATCTGTTGCTAACAACCATCCCATGGTTACTCGTCTTAAAGATGGTGTGTCTAAGCCTCGTGTCTTAATGAATCTAAACACTGAAATTGTAGAGTCTGAACCTACTAATTTTAAACAAGCGTCTAAAGACTCACGTTGGCGTCAAGCTATGTTAGATGAATATAATGCTTTGATTAAAAATGACACATGGGAGTTGGTACCTCGCAACTATGATAAGAATTTACTTGGTTGTAAGTGGGTTTACAAGATTAAATATCATTCTGACGGTTCTGTGGAGCGGTTCAAAGCCAGACTTGTTGTTTTTGGCAATCATCAGCAGGCAGGTATTGATTACTTTGAAACCTTTAGTCCTGTTGTTAAACCTACTACTGTTCGCTTGGTTCTTACTATTGCAGTTTCTCTTAAATGGTCTATTCGTCAGTTAGATGTCAAAAATGCATTTCTTCATGGTTTTCTTAATGAAGAGGTTTATATGCTTCAACCTCCGGGTTTTATTCATCCATCTAAACCTACTCATATTTGTCGTCTCAGAAAGTCCATTTATGGTTTGAAACAGGCTCCTAGGGCCTGGTTCTCTCGGTTTAGCAACTTCCTTTTATCTATTGGTTTCAAGTGCAGCAGTTGTGACACTTCTATGTTCACTCTCAAATATCGTGGTCATCTCATTATTCTTCTCTTATATGTTGATGACATTGTCCTTACAGGTAGTAGTCCTCCTCTTGTTGCCAAATTTATCTCTGTTCTTTTTTCTCAATTTGCTATGAAGGATTTAGGGGATCTTCATTATTTCTTAGGTGTACAGGTTGTGCATACTCCCTCTGGTTTATTTTTATCTCAACATAAGTATGTTTCTGATTTACTTCGTAAATTCCATCTTCAATCTGTTAAACCAGTTACCACTCCTTTTGTCTCTAGAGTAACATTGTCTCTGCTTGATGAAGAACTTCTTGCTGATCCCACAGATTATCGTAGTATGGTTGGTGCATTGCAGTACTTAACTATGACTCGTCCTGATATTGCTTATGCTGTTAATATGGTGTCCCAGTTTATGCATGCTCCTCGTACTACTCACCTTCATGTTGTGAAAAGAATTTTCAGATATCTGCAGGGCACTTTGGATTATGGGCTGTATTTATACAGCAGCAGTTCTCCTACTATTATTATTGCCTATTCTGATGCAGACTGAGCAGGATGTCCTGACACACGGCGTTCTACTACTGGCTATGCTGTTTTTCTTGGGAAGAATTTAATTTCCTGGCGTTCTAAAAAGCAACCTACTGTCTCCAAATCATCCACTGAAGCTGAATACAGGGCATTTGCCTACATAGCTGCAGAAACTATTTGGCTCAAGCAACTTCTTGCTGACATTGGCCATTTTCTCCGTCGTCCTGTGACTGTCTATTGCGACAATGTCTCTGCTACTTATCTCACTGCTAATCCAGTTCATCATGATCGTAGCAAACATATCGATATTGACTATCACTTTGTTCGAGAAATGGTTGCCAAGGGAGGTCTTATTGTTCGACATGTTCCTACACAGTCTCAGGTTGCAACTCTATTTACTAAACATCCCCTATCGATATTCTTATCCTAAACTCTGTATATTTTTTATTACTTTGCAACTCTATTTATTTTAAAAAATCACATGACAATTAATATATTAAGAGCGACAAATGGTGAAAGTGTTCTTGTCAGACATACAACAACAAAAATTATAATACACTAACTTTAAATATTCTAATTCTATCATGAATAGGTTTTGTAGAAAAGTCTGAATTCTAATTGCAGTTTATTACTTTAATACGTCACTGTACTCAATATTTCTTTTTATTCGTTACTTTAACATAAAATTTTGAATATAGTATAAATGGATCTTATCTAAAGTAGTTTTTGAACACTTTCTAATGGTACAACATTATAATTTTCCGAACTATATATTAAAATTTATAGTTGGTTTATGACACTTAAGTTTTTCATCGTGAACCTAACTCTATTTATTCTTATCCTAACCTCTATACATGTATTTTTATTACTTGTAACTCTATTTATTTTTGAAAAAGTACATGACAGTTACTAAGTGCGACAAATGGCGTCCCATGAGGACGCCAAATAATGTGACCTCTGCTATATATATATTAGTTAACTAGCTTTCTAAGCACGCGATGCATGCAATAACAATTTTTTATTGTGATGTTTCGTAGTGTCGAGTAGATAGTTTTACATGCACGCAATACATACAACTACAACTTATTATAGTAGTTTAAGTTGATAATTTTTTCAATAAAGACTCTGTTTTATTCAACTTATTAGAAGTTATTTTCAACAAAAATAAGTTCAGATTAGTTTATTTAATTTTATATAAGCATAAATAAGTAGAATAGAATGGAACTAAAGTAGTTAAAGAAAGCATACACTCTAATAACTAAAACATAGTACTAAAAGATAATCATAATAATATCGCAAAATCAACTTTTTTTTGTCATGTTTATCTAATTTGATTAGCAACTTAGTTCATAATTACAAATATATTTATCTTTATTTATCTGTAGAAATCAAGAAATTAAAAAAAGAATCTTTCTTTTCTATTTTTTTTCTTTTTTTGATCTCGAATTTCATTTAAATTTATGTTCTTCATGATTGCAACTTTTTTATATTTTTTCTTTACATATGCACAACTGAAAATATTAATGATTAAAGAAGCGCATTGGATTGCGAGAAAAAGCAAACGTTTCAATTAAAATAGAACGGAGAAAGTATATATAATTTAGATTAGATTAGATTTCAGGTTTGGTGTTGGAGAAGCAACGGACTTCGACCTTAACTAGGATTAGGAATCTTATCTCAATATAATTTAGAAAGAAATTGAAAATCCTACAAAGTAAATATAAGTCCCTAACAAAGGCAGCTGCCTAGAATCTAAACGAAAACTATATCTTTCCGTTGCTCTCCATAAATTTATCAGCAAACAAGTTCAAAACCTTTATTCTAATTTCTGATCAGTCGCCTCAACAATAAAAATGAGGGTTCTTTGGTTCACCCCGTTAATTGTTTTTGTTGTTATTGTACTCTTAGAACTATTCATACGTTATCTTCTTTTGACGTGCTGCAAAAATAGGAGCAACGCCACCACCACAACCAGCATCACCGCGGAATCGCCGATCAACTCTGACAACGAGGCAGTTGAAAGTGGTGAACAATCTGAATTTGAGTTGAAGGTCGTGGTGATCAATAATAATCATCTGGGAAGTGTGAGTGAAATTGCTAAAAGCTGCTCCGATTGCACGATTTGCATGGATAATTTGGATGGAGAGGGTGTTAATGTTCTTAATGATGATACTAGTAATAGTAGTAAGAAGGTAATTTTGTTGCAATGTGGGCATAGGTTTCACGCTGAGTGCATGGGATTGTGGCTCATGGAAATCAGGAACAACAATAAGTCCGACACTTGCCCTACTTGTCGCCGTGACATACCGATCATATACCTCGAGTTACCTATTCCTAAGAATAATATAATTGAGGAACAAGAAGATCTAAACTTTACAGATGATATTGTATAATTAATGTTTCTTTTCAATGTTTAATACTGATCCGTAACAATCAAGTTCTTGTAAATGTACTAGAAACTAGAAAGTAGAAACTAGAAGGAGATCGACTCTTAGTTGACTTGGGTGCTAATAGAATGTTGGAAGGAAGTTTATATTCTTTATTTACATAATTTTTTTGTATGTATGAAGTATCAGGAGACATTTTTCTTTGAAAAATTGAAATTCAGTATCAAAGATACTCGATTTATATGGCTACTTGAAGAAGCTTATCAATTATCATATTATGTTCTGAGTAGTACTTGTTTTGTCAAGCTTATTTTTCTTTCTTTGGTGTAAATGAGCTATTCAGGGAAGTGGTATAGACGGGATCGATCCTAGGTTTTCATTATCACCCCCACAAGACTTTACCAAGTACCAACTAAGCTGGATTATAACCACTTTACCAAGTTTATAGTGTATGGTATGCGTCCTGTAAAAAAACTAATATGAACCCAATGCACACTAAGTTAGTGTACACCTTATCCATCTCACGTGAGTTTTAATGATTACAATTTTTCGTTTTTGCCGCGTTTCAGTCTTTCGCTCTTTTCTCTCTCCTCTGAGAACTTCACTCGTCTGATAGTGTATTTTTAAAATAATAGTGTATTTTGAAATAATATAGTGTATTTTAAAATGATATAGTGTATTTTAAAATCATAGTGTTTTGCTGAGTTTTTTGGCATGATAGTATTGCATGCATAGTGTATATTGACATGATAGTGTATTTTGAAATGATATAGTGTATTTTGACATGATAGTGTTTTGCTGTGTTTTTTGACATGATAGTGTTGCATGATATAGTGTGTTTTGACATAATGTAGTGTATTTTGAAATGTTATAGTGTAGTTTATTTGTATATTACACAAGATTATCATAATCGATCGTTATAGTGTTTGACATAATAGTGTATTTTGACATGATATAGTGTATTTTAAAATGATATAGTGTATGTTTGTTCTGAATAACTGTTTTTGTTAAAATTTTAGGGCGAGAGAATCTTATTGAAGAGAGAGAAAATAGCATGGATTTTGAAAAGCGGGAGTGACTAGTTTGTAATGGGACACATGTCTAGGCTTGGTCCACACTATTTTTAATGTGAACCGGGTCCACACAAGACGTATTGTTCATCTTGTTCATGCTATCAAGGGAAAGTTGCTTTTTTTTTTTAATGATTATTAAAATTATATTCTACTAAATAATTAAATAAAGGTAGATGCTATTAATTTTAATAACTAATATGTGTGTAAGTGTATTATTTGAATATGCTATTATGTGATATTTTTGAATTTGTCTCAATGTATATTTTAAATTTTAGGATTTCTTGTCCGAAACTACGTTTAACTTTTATATATTTTTACAAAAAACTACTTATAAAAAATATGTTGTCCCAAACTAACTTATTTTTACCATTTTGTTTTTGATAACTACCTTATATCGGTTTCCAGCGTCATATATTAGTAAATGTTATGATTTTGATTAGATTTCAGGTTTGGTGTTGGAGAAGCGACGGACTTCAACCTTAACTAGGATTAGGAATCTTGTCTCAATATAATTCCAAAAGAAATCGGAAATCCTACAAAGTAAATATAAGTATCTAACAAAGGCAGCTGCCTAGATGATAACTATATATTTCCGTTACTCTCCATAAATTGTACTCCTTAAGCAGCTTGTTTTATTTTTCTTGCTTTTATCTTTAACTATTGTCCTCGATGAATGAACCCATTCTAGATTTAGGCTTACTGTTCTGCATAATTTTAGCGTTTTATCTATTTGTTAGGCTCTTAATATTTGTATTTGAGATCCGTGACGACGACGAGGAGGCAAGGAACTACTATGACTATGAGGAAGACGATGAGTACTACTCCGATGACGATAAGATGATCGAATTGGCGGAAGTGGTAGTGGTTGTAGATGAAGAGAAGGTAAAAAGAGTTGCTCGAAATTGTACTGAATGCACGATTTGCTTGGAAAGTTTTGACGTAGAGATCAACAAAAGCCATGAAAAAGAGGGTAGTGAGAAAAAGGATAAGTGGGTTTTGAAGGTATGTGGTCACAAGTTTCATGGAGATTGTATAATTACATGGTTTAACCATGGCAATCTCATGTGTCCTACTTGTCGTAGGATTCTGCCTAAGATGCGTTTTCCGTTGATATATCATGACGAAATAAGTATTGAAGTATAATTTCATCAGGTTGGTTTAATTTGAGGCAAGTCTTTAAGTGTCTTGGCCAAGAAGATGATCAAAGAAGTGAAATATGAAGAAGAAAATTGCTACATTCATTATTATGATTAGGGTTTTCCTTTTCTAAATCTTTTTACTAATAGCAAATACTTTATCATTGTCAATCTTACTCACTACCGAATACCGATATATTCAAGTATATTTTGTTCACGTACTATATATTGAGGCCATATTCAATTGCCTGATTTTTACTAAACTATAATTATGATTAGGGTTTAGTTTTGCTGAGTAAATATGTGTTTATTTTTCACAGCTAATTATACTAGTTATGATCTACTTTTAGAGTTTTAGTGATCAAAATAGATATTTGGTGTTCATTATAGTGTATAAAGTGTTGTTTCTTACATGTGGTTGTTAATGTCTTGCATGCAATAGTTAATCTTTTGGATTTGATCAAATTAAACTTTATTTTTATTGACCAAAACCATTCACAACAAAAATCCGCCTTTATAGCGTCTGCATTCAGCGTCCGCCACAAAATCAGACGCTATCCGTCAAAATACCGTCCGTTCTTCGGGCAGACGCTAAATAGCGTCCGATTTTTGAACTTTAGCGTCCGCCGAATAGTCAGACGTCAAGTACCGTTCGTTTTTGAAATTTAGCGTCTGCTTTTTGGCGGACGCTAAATTTACGTCCGCTAGGCGGACGCTAACTGGGCCTAGACGGACGCTAATAGTCCGGATATAACCTCAGCAAACACGACCCTTGTTATCACATTTCGACGACATTTTCTACGAAATTCCAAACCCTAACCTCTCTATTCTCTCCGGCGAACCGCCGTGCCTTTACTCTCTCCGGTGAACCGGCTCGCCTCCACTGTCGCCGGAGGACCGCCGCCGCCATTAGGGTTGCAGCACCTGGCGTCAGCGCATTTATCTTGCGCGTCTTCTCTCTCTGCATCTCTCTTGCGCCGCCTGCCGCTGCTCTTGCCGGAATATCACCGGTGCCCTGCCGCCGTCGCCGCTGCCGTCAGTGGTTCTTCTACAATTGCTTAAGGTATGAACTTGTACCTTAGTTTTGTTAATTTTTGCCTTGAATTCCTTGTTGTTGATTGAGGTTTTTGGTATATTTGATTTGATATTGTTATTGTGAGAGATGATTGTTGTTGTTGGTGTTTTCAATTGCATTGTTGTTGATGTTGTTTAGTGAATTTGTTGTTGTTGTTGTTGGTGTTTGAATTTGTTGTTGTTGTTAAGTGAACTTGTGGTTGATAATTGAATATGTTAAGCGTTGTTGTTGTTGATAATTAAATATGTTAGGTGTTGTTGTTGTTGATAACTGAATATGTTAAGTGTTGCTGATAAAAGAACATGTTTAGTATTGGTGTTGTTCATCAACTTGTTTAATTTATTCATGATAATTGTGAAGTGATGGTATCATAAATTGTCTTATTATTCATAAATTGTCTAATATTTGTCTACTACATATCGTAAGTACTTTTATTAACAAGTAGTGAATATAGTGAATTGATACTTTCTAGTTGTATGTAGAGTTTTAAATTATGAAAAGGAAGGAACGTAGCTGGATGTATAACAGACTTGATGGGCATTCCCTTAGAACTGAGTTTGTGAAAGGGGTTGATAAGTTCATTGAGTTTTTTTTACAACATCCACATTTAAATGACGGTGAGAAGATAAAATGTCCATGCATGAGGTGTAATAACTTGCGTTACTTGGATGTGGACACGGTCAAAGTACATTTGTATAGTAAGGGTTTTAAACCGAATTACTTTGACTGGTTAGTCATGGTGAACGTGTTACGGGGTCCTCCTCATCTTCCGCTCAGTCAAATCCGTATATGGATATGGTTGTGGATGCTTTAGGGAATATTAAAGATCATGCTATGCTTGCCGGTTCAAACTCAGTTGAAGAAGAACCGAATAGTGAAGCAAAGAAGTTTTTCGACCTTCTCAAGGCGGCCGAGAATCCCTTATGAAGGGAGCAAGATGTCCGTGCTGGAGATGGCTTCTAGAATCATAAGTTTATAGTGTGAGTATAACCTACCACACAGGTGTGTTGATGGGTTTCTTAGTTTATTGAATGAGGTGATACCCCAGAACAACAACATGGGAAAAACTTTCTACGAAACAAAGAAAGTTCTAAAGGGTTTGGAGCTTCCTCATGAGAGGATACATGCATGTCCTAAAGGTTGTATGTTGTTTTGGAAGGGCGATGCTCACTTAGATAAGTGTAGTGTATGCGGTAGTGATCGGTACAGAAAACTTCTAAGGGCAAGCTTATTCCTGCAAAAGTGTTAATCTACTTTCCAATCACACCGAGGTTGCAGGGGTTGTTTGCAACTAAGAACATCTCTCAGGAAATGACATGGCATGCAAGTGAAGCATGGAAACACTTTGATAGAACCTTTCCCGATTTCGCCGCTGAGGCTCGAAATGTTAGACTCGGGCTGTGCACCGACGGATTTTCTCCATATGGTAAGTTTGGAGGGCAATATTCATGCTGGCCAGTTATCCTCACACCATACAATTTGCCTCCATCCATGTGCATGAAAAAACCATTCATGTTTCTTTCTTTGCTCGTTTCGGGGCCTAAAAATCCCAAAGCAAACTTGGATGTGTTTATGCAACCTCTAGTTGAAGAGTTGAAGCAGTTATGGCATATTGGGGCTATGACCTGTGATGTTTCAAGAAAGCAAAATTTCAACCTTCGAGCAGCGCTGCTTTGGACAATTAGTGACTTTCCTGCGCATGGTATGTTGTCCGGATGGTCTACTGCTGGAAAGAAGGATGCCCTTATTGCATGGATAAAAGCAAGGCATGCTGGCTTGAACATGGGAGTAAAGTGACATGGTTCGATTGTCATCGACAATTTCTTCATTCTGACCACCCATTTCGAAGGAATAAGACCGCTTTTTGTAAAAATAGGGTTGAGAATGGGGTAGCTCCTCACATAATGTCTGGAGAGGAACTGTGGCAGTGCGTGAAAGACTTACCTAAAGCAGCTAATGGTCTTGAGGTGCTGAACTGATTGAAGAAGTATAAAAAAGGTTGGTTGAAAAAGAATATTTTGTGGGAGCTTCCATATTGGAAAGATTTGATTATCCGTCATAACTTAGATGTTATGCATGTTGAGAAGAATTTTTTCGACCAACTCATTAACACTGTGATGGATGTGAAGGGTCAAACTTCAGACTCCCTTAGTGCAAGAAAGGACATGGCACGTGTTTGCAAACGCCGGGAACTGGAGCTTGTTGATGATGGTATGGGGACTATGGCCAAGCCTAAAGCACCTTACACACTCGACAAGGCTCAGAAAAAGGTATTTTGTGAGTGGGTACGTGACTTGAAGTTTCCAGATGGCTTTGCATCGAACTTGAGTAGATGCGTGGATCTTAGTTATAGTAAATTGCAAGGATCGAAGAGTCATGACTGTCATGTATTCATGGAGAGGTTGTTGCCGGTTGGTCTAAAAGAATTGCTTCTTTTGCATGTTTGGAAGGCGATAACCGAAATAAGTCAATTCTTTCGAGACTTGTGTGTGTCCATAATCAAAGTTAGTGAGATGAAGCGCTTAGAGAACAACATCGCTGAGATCTTATGCAAGTTGGAAAAAATCTTTCCTCCATAATTTTTTAATTCAATGGAGCACTTGCCGGTTCACTTGCCTTATGAAGCAAAAGTTGGTGGCCCCGTCTAGTATAGGTGGATGTACCCTTTCGAAAGGTAACCGGATTTGTTTTAAGTGTCATACAATACTGAATTCATACATAAAGTGTTAATCCTCACCTTACTGATAGGTTGCTTAACCACTTAAAACGTAAAGTGGGAAACAAAGCACGTGTTGAAGGTTCAATATGCAATGCCTACCTAACTGAGAAGACATCGAACTTCTGCTCCAACTACTTTCAGCCCGGGGTTGACATAAAATCAAGGGACTTAGAAAGAAATGTCAATCCTGATGTCGCTAGCACACATGGTCTTGGTGTCCCTGAGTTGTTCAGGGAAGACTGCGGTCGACCGGGAACAGATGGTCGTTTGCGATGGTTGCAAGACAAGGAGTACGATCGAGCACATCTTTACGTACTTGCAAACAGGGCATCTTAAGTGATTATGAAAGGTAATTTGGTGAGAAGTTGTAGACCCATTGTATTACATTCTACTTGTCCTTTGCCTAACGTGTGTGACATTACTTACTCAAGGCGATTCGAGGATTATATTGTCAATTCAAGACCGAACATTGCTAAGGATGATGTGTGGAGCAAATGCGAAGCCGAGTTCCCTAGTTGGTTCAAGACAAATGTGAGTTTCGTACATTATTTGTTGTAACCATTGAGATTCCTTCATGTACTAACTTAGTCCCTAAAATCAGGTCCTTGGTGCCATGACAAGTGACGATGTCACTCGAGCTCTTGCTATGGGTCCTTCCAGACAAGTGAGAATGTGGAATCAGTTCTTTGTGAATGGATATAACTTTCATACACATACAGGAATATGGCAAGTATAAGTCAACTATGAATTATGATGTATGTGTACAAGCTGCTGATAATTCCATTCATTTAATATCCCTTTGGTGTCATCGACATAAGAGATGTTGTTTCTAGAGCTGATTACTTTGGCATTTTGGAGGAGGTTATCGAACTGGTGTACCATGGTAATTTGGCTGTTTATAAGACAATTTTGTTCAAGTGCAGTTGGATGGACTCGGACAAGGGTATGAACATTCATGAACAGTACTAACTTGTGGAAGTCAATCACACCAAGAAATATCCATAATATGATCCGTTTGTATTGTCATACCAAGTTAGCCAAGTATACTACGTGCCGTGTCCCAGTCTTAGGAGGGATAAAGTGCAATGGTGGGCTGTGTTTAAAACGAAGGCAAGGTCCGAAGTTGATGCCCCGGTTGATTTGGATGTTCTCCAGGAGGAAAGAATCGATACCGCTGCGATTCTATGTGCTCCGGATGAGATACCACATTATGATGCTGGTGACGACAACAATAATGATGAGATCATGGAATTTGAGGCGCCGAATGAAGAAGGAGAACCAAGTGAATATGAAAGCAGCGACGAGACTGGTGATTTGACTGACGATGATGATGACGAGGATGATTTGTTTGATGACGTTTAGTGTATTTTGTTACCTTATGTAGTTTACTTTTGTTGTAAGACAATATGTTTGTCATTTTATCGCTTTGTCGTATTCTATGTGTAAGACATATTATTTATTTATATTATATGGGTTTTAGTCATTTAATATGTTTTTAATTTGAAGCTTTTTTCAAATTGATTAATTATGTGATTTTCAATATTTTGTACTACGGTTTTATAATTTGTTTATGATTAATTTCATTGTTTCTTGATTATAATATGTGATTAATTTTAAGCTTTTGCAGATGTCATCAGGTGCCGGATCCCGAGGTGGTCCTCGTGATGGTGGTAGTGGCAGAGAGGGGCCTGAGCCTCAGCCTGAGCGTATGATGGCGAGTTGGAGAGGGACGAGGATAATCATGAGGCTGGGGTAGGTGACAAGAAAAAGGAGTTGGATCCCAATGGACTTTGGTAAGTTATATTATGAGCGTAATACTTTATTACTTTTAATAGATTTTATTGGTGTTGTTCACTTGGTTTCAATTGCTTTTTATCAGGTTTGAAGACAATGGAGTCATTCGCGACATGACTAAATGCTTCAAGCAACATTTCCATCATCCATGGAGGAACTATTCGCAGGTTGATGACGATACAAAAAACCTTTGGTTCTCTCTTTTCAAGGTGAAATCATATTTGTTAAGTTTATAATATGTAAAAATATATATTAACCCGTTGTGATTAGTTTTCTTATATATGTAAACTAACCCTTTATACTTAAGTTTATAATATGTAAACTAACCCTTTGTGATTGGTTTCTTATATGCATGTAGGGCACATATAAATGGAGGGAGGAGCTTTAATCCCAAGTGAGGTCTACATTCGACAGGAAAATGGCCAAAAGGTTGAAAGATAATCACCACTCGATAGTAAAGAAGAAGGGTGGTGTTTGTCCGACATGGTTGTCTCTGAGCATTCACGAGCAGATGATGAAGAATGCTCAAGGCAAGGAGTTCAAAGCACGATCTCATAAGGCTAGCAAGAACCGGCGAGGAGGTGACTTAACCAGCAGCGTACCTCCTTCTCATGTCCAGGGCTCCATTTCCTCAGCAGAGCGCGCCAAGAGATTGGTAAGTGTAACTTGTTTGAATACATTTAATCTAGAAACTTGATTTAATTAATGTCTTTGAACGTGTAGGCCGCACAGTGTGGAGGGGTGCTGCCTTCCGCTTTGGACTTGTGCATGGGCACACACATGAGGGATGAGTCTGGAAAGAAGGTGCCGATCAATGACAAAGTCCAAAAAATCAAGGTAATTCAAATAATATAGGATCATACATTTTCTTAGAGGTAAGATTATAGGAACATGAATCATACAACCAAGTAGTAGAAAGCTTAGATGAGTATTCTAGGACTTGCATGAGGCATTAAAACTTGAAATAGGCATAGAGGTAGGATTATAGGAACATGAAACCCAACAAATGGCTCGAAATACCTTAGTTTCTCTCATTTTCATTGGCTAAGTGTCTTAAACTTTCTTAGAATCATACAACCAAGTAGTAGAAAGCTTAAACGAGTATTCTAGAACTTGCATGAGGCATTAGAACTTAAAATAGGCATAGAGGTAGGATTATAGGAACATGAATTCCAAAAAAGGGCTCGAAATGGCTTAGTTTCTCTCATTCTCATTAGCTAAGTGTCTTAAACTTGCTTAGAATCATACAACCAAGTAGTAGAAAGCTTAAATCAGTATTCTAGGACTTGCATGAGGCATTAGAACTTGAAATAAGCATAGAGGTAGGATTATAGGAACATGAATTCCAACAAATGGCTCGAAATGCCTTAGTTTCTCTCATTTTCATTGGCTAAGTGTCTTAAACTTGCTTAGAATCATACAACCAAGTAGTAGAAAGCTTAAATGAGTATTCTAGGACTTGCAAGAGGCATTAAAACTTGAAATAGGCATAGAGGTAGGATTATAGGAACATGAAATCCAACAAATGGCTCGAAATGCCTTAGTTTCTCTCATTTTCATTGGCTAATTGTCTTAAACTTGCTTAATCCGTTCTTGCAGGAAAGTTATGACAAAACTCTTGCTCAATGTGAAGAAAGAGGTGAAACCAAGGCCCCGAACCAGATTTTCTTTGAGATTGTTGGTGGTAGAAAGAAAGGGTGGGTTCCTAGTTTGGGGACGAGTGCATACCTTTGAGAGGTCCTCGAGGGGAGGAGGTAGTTCGTCCTCGAGTTGCACTCCTTCCATGTTTTCTCAGTTGTCTGCGAAGTTCGAGGAAGAGAGAGCCGAGATGCAAAAAGAACGTGAGCGGATGCAGAAGGAGAGAGAAGAGGAACGCATCGCCAAGAAAAAGGAGAGAGAGGAGAATCGCAGGGTGTATGATGAGTACCTGGCGCAGATGAGGGCGACTATGGAGACATACAACTAGATGATGAGCCAGTGTGGTGGTTCGTTCCCCTCTACTGGGTCTCGAGACCCCCCCACCGGCGGTGGTGATGCGTGTGCGACTTAGGATCCTACATTAGCTTACACTATCTATCTTGTTTATATTTCGGGACGCGAAAACATATAATTTAGTTAAAACCGTTAACTTATGTTTATGTATGTATGTATGAATTTATATTAGTGTATTTATGAATTTATATTTAATGCAAACAGGTCATTAGTGCAGAATTCGGCGCATTAGCGGACAACTTGAGTATATATTTTGTTGGAAAATGAAACAGGTTAAAAACTATTCAAATACAATTAGCATTGTAATAATAATAATAAAAAAGATAGGAAATTAGCGTCCGCCTATGAAGTTAACGTCCGCTAAAAGTAATTCGAACCATGCAAGAGGTCGAGAAATTAGCGACCGTTTTTTAAATTTAGCGTCCGATCCAGCCGACGCCAAGTAGCGTCCGTTCTGGTGTCAGACGCTAACTTGCGTCCGCCTTAATGGACGCTAACTAGTGTCCGCCACCGAAACGGACGCTAGTTGGCGTCAGGCGTGGGAGCAGACGTTAATTTTGTAAAAGCGGTCGCTAAAGTTTAGCGTCCGTCGGGCGGACGCTAATCCGGCCATTAGCGACCAGGGGTTTTGCATTAGCTCTTTAGCGTCCGTTGGCGGACGCTAATTTATTTAGCATCCGACCCCGCGTTTTTTTACCGTCCGATTTTGTCGGACGCTAAAGCCTAACATTCTTGTTGTGATTCTCATTGATCAAAAGTCATTTTCATTAATAAAAAATTGAACGCAATATAACCTTTCCCCTACAATTATTATAAATTTTACATGGTACAACCAAATCTTCCTCAACCAATCAAACTCTTTTATTATTTCATTGATTCATAAAACCTCCATATTGTTTTTTTTGGTGTTATGGCTGAATTTTTTGACAGGGTGACACTGACGCGACGACGCGATGACTCGATGACGTAACGCCATCTAACATGATGACAAAGTAAATGCAACCCGAAGACACAACGAAGGACGCAAGATTGAGAGCAGGGCATTAAATGGTAACGGTCCAGCCAAATAAGGAAGGAGTGTTATGAGCCATAAATATAGCCGTTAAAGGGGACAAACCAAGACGTTGGAGCGTAAGCATAAAAGATCTCCCATGATTGAAGCGCGAAGTTAATGTAATAATTAGTGAATTCATTTTTGTATTCGTTGGGAAAAAGCCAAGGAAAAAAGAAGGCATATAAAAGGGAGAGAGAGGTCACTGACCTGTTTTTTACGCAATATTATTGGAAGAACACTAGAGAGAACTTAGCATTCTTGTAATGACGGTCAGTCGCAAAGAAAGATAGTGAACTATATTAGTTTGGTGGATCTCTAACCACCCGCGGTTTTTTACCCACCTTCATTGGGATTTTCCGCGTCACCACTTTTGTGTGTTAATCCCCTTTGATCTCCTTTGCATTCTTTTGTCGTATTGTCTTTAACATCATCTGGTTGACACGTCCCACAACTTTAATTTTATCGTAAGTGATAAATTTTAGCATAAACATTGAGGTTATTGAAAAATTGTATTTTCAAGTGATGCCATGATTACCAAAAAAAAGTCATTGTAAATAAGTTAATATATTCTAATGCTAAGAAAAACAAATGAGGACATATCGCTTTCGACTTATTTAGTAGAGGAACTTTGGCTAATAAATAGTTTCTTCAAATTATTTTTATTTGACTATGCCATATGGTATATATATAAGTTTTGTCGAGTAAATGTAAAGATAGATACTAAAATCCATACCATTAGTGCATAATCCTTATTATCAGAGGCGGATTTAGGATTTTGAATTTGGGAGGTCCTATCTAAACCAAGCAAATGGACAATAATGATCATAATAATACATGACAAGCTAGTTTTAACAATAAGAAAACCAAACTTTATAAAATTTGAATAATGTATTAGATATACCTTCATTATATCGATATTTCAATGTTATCTTCACTTTTAGTAAATTCAACATATTGACGTTTACACTAATCAATAAACGTTACTCTTACCTTTAATATCTTCATTAACAATATATTCCTAAATATTTTGAGAAGCTGATATAAATTTGGTAAATGTAAGTAAAGACATATTCAAAATTTTACATAGTAAAATAGTTAGTATTTGTAAATAAATCTTGGTTGTACTTACTATATCAATAGTAGAGTTATGGATCTTAGACCTTTTAAAAGTAGGAGTTCAAACACTATTCAAATGAATAGTGTTCTGAGTCACAAAATGGTGAAATTCACTATTCCTTTTGAAGTCACGTGCTGCTCACATGTTCTACCTAAGTTGCATGGCACGCATCAGGCACGTGGTTGCTGGCTTCTCATTCTCGCAGGTTCTCTAATTTTCCCGCACCAATTTTTTCCGCTGTTCTTTGCTTCTCTTTCTTCTCCACTTCTAATCTCTCACACTCACAACTCCACAAATCTACAAATCTACAATCTACAATCTACAATCTACAAATCTACAAATCTACAAATCTACAAAATGGTGAAATTAACTACTCCTTTTGGGTTTCGATGTTTGCTGTTGAGTTTTTGGTTCTCTCGGATTTCTGGGTGTTCTCAAGCAAGACGCTGGCGGTGTGTTCGGTGTGCAGGTGAAATGGAGCTCGAATTGTGTTTAAATGGTCAGTTATACAATCGCTAATTGTTTAGTGCTGATTGTTAAACCATCTCAATTATAGTTTGATAATTTTATTCACTATTTATGGTCTTCTGGTGAGGGGGGGGGGGGAGGAATTAATTTTGCATTGTTAGTTTAATTCTGTATTTCCGTATTCCTCATAATTATTATAATTATGCTTATTATTTATAATTATTAGAATTATTATTTAGATTGTTTTTCAAATATAATCATGAATTTAATTTGCGCTGGGGAGGTGGCACAGCAGGACTTCAGTTAGCTTAGTAATTGTTCCCCTTGTGTTCTAACCAGATTCTAACTAGGCAAAAAGCGAATTAGTTCCTCATTTTGAGGTGAGGCCATACCAGGCAAAAGGTGTAGTACAATGCTCTCTATATTAAAATTTTTAAAAAACCATTGCCCTAGGGTTTCATCTTTCTTGCTCCACTATAAATAGCTCACTTTAGAACAAGCTGCCTCTTGGTCTGTGTCTTCTTCCTCACAGCTTGAAATTTCGTGAAAGTGGTAGTCAGCTCTGCCTTTTCTTTCTACTAGCAACATTTATGGCTGAGCATTGCTATTGCTTCTGATTATCTAATCATCTAACATCAAGTCAACAAACATGCAGACAAATTTGAACTTGGCTCAAGCACACAAACAATAGCTTGGCACATAAATTAATGGATACTCTTGGACAAACGAACTAATGTGTATAAAATGATCAAACTTTATTAGCTAATTACAAAACTGACAAAAAAGCAAAATATACGCACATGTGTGTCGGTTGAATCAAACTTCCCAAGATTTGGCTTCCATAGACTCTGTTTTTCTTTGTGTTTGACTTCTATAGACTATGTTTTTCTTTGTATATGATATTTGAGTTGCATAGATTGTGTTTTTCTTTGTATTCAATTTAAAGAGGGATGAAATGACAGATGCTGTTTGCATTCTGGTTATTGTTTGCTATTTCATGCTGTTTTCCTTCCCTAAGGAATTAGATTAGAGACTCAATTATCTAATTTTTGCGCTTTTCAAAAACAGCTTCCCGACCTTGGAGGTGTGGTGTGGAAAATCCTCTTAGTATATGTTTTTTTGGCTTGTTCAGTTATCTAAGCTTCGGGGTTGGTGTGGAAATCTCAGCTTTGTAACAAACTCTCAATGCATGTTTCCCGCTTTTTAATAACATCTTTCCCGATCTTGGGGGTGTTGGTGTGGCAGATCCTCTTAGTATATGTTTTTCCTTTGCTTGGTCAGTTATCTTGGCTTGCTAACAAACCATAAGGTTCTAACAAACTCTCTGATGCATGTTTCCTCCGTTTAAAAAACAGCCTTCTCAACCTTCGGGGGTTGGTGTGGAAAATCTCAGCTTTGTAACAAACTCTCTAATGCATGTTTCCCGCTTTTTAATAACATCTTCCCGATCTTCGGGGTGTTGGTGTGGCAGATCCTCTTAGTATATGTTTTTTCTTTGCTTGGTCAGTTATCTAAGCTTGCTAACAAACCATCTGATGCATGTTTCCTCCGTTTTAAAAACAGCCTTCCCGACCTTAGGAGTGTTGGTGTGAAAAATCCTTTTAGTATAATGTCTGATTGGTCAGTCAATGATCATGTAGCCAGTATGTGGAGTGCTCTAAGTTAGAGGTCTGAAAAGTGCATGCTCTCTTGGTTTAGACATGATGCTATAACATGGCCAATTGCTTACAGTTTTTTTCCGCTTTGTAAACTGA